>NC_040089.1:14053322-14113328 GCF_003369695.1 Bos indicus x Bos taurus
CACCAGGGGAGTGGTAGCCATCAAGGCATTAACAAGACAAAAGAGTGCTTCACCATGATCAAGGAATTCTTTTACTTTTACTTTAATTTTATTTTTTAAACTTTACAATATTGTATTAGTTTTTCCAATTATTGAAATGATTCCACCACAGGTATACATGTGTTTCCCATCCTGAAACCCTCCTCCTCCTCCCTCTCCATACCATCCCTCTGGGTTGTCCCAGTGCACCAGCCCCAAGCATCCAGTATTGTGCATCGAACCTGGACTGGCAACTCGTTTCATACATGATATTATACATGTTTAAATGCCATAAGTGGTAACAGCATGAGAATCTTGAACCACTCGAGTATTGTGAAACTATTGGAGGTGATTGACACTGAGGAGACTCTGCTTATAGTAAAGGAGTACCTCAGCGGGGGAGACTTTTTTAGCCACTGGAGTTCTAAGCCAGACTTTGAGGCCCGAGGCCCGTTGGGCCCAAACCACCATGGGAGTGGTAGCGATCGAGGCCAAAAACAAGGAAAAAAAAAGAGCTCCTCAAGCCTTCAAAAGTGTTTTCAGAGGTTAACAGCATGGAGAATGTTGAACCACCCGAATATTGTGAAACTACTGGACGTGTTTGACACGAGGAGACTCTGCTTATAGTAATGGAGTACCTCAGCGGGGAGACTTTTTCAGCCACTGGAGTCCAAAGCCAGACTGTGAGGCCCGAGGCCTGTTATGCCCCAACCACCAGGGGAGTGGTAGCCATCAAGGCCATTAACAAGACAAAAGAGTGCTTCACCATGATCAAGGAATTCTTTTACTTTTACTTTTATTTTATTTTTTAAACTTTACAATATTGTATTAGTTTTTCCAATTATTGAAATGATTCCACCACAGGTATACATGTGTTTCCCATCCTGAAACCCTCCTCCCTCCTCCCTCTCCATACCATCCCTCTGGGTTGTCCCAGTGCACCAGCCCCAAGCATCCAGTATCGTGCATCGAACCTGGACTGGCAACTCGTTTCATACATGATATTATACATGTTTAAATGCCATAAGTGGTTAACAGCATGAGAATCTTGAACCACCCGAGTATTGTGAAACTATTGGAGGTGATTGACACTGAGGAGACTCTGCTTATAGTAAAGGAGTACCTCAGCGGGGGAGACTTTTTTAGCCACTGGAGTTCTAAGCCAGACTTTGAGGCCCGAGGCCCGTTGGGCCCAAACCACCATGGGAGTGGTAGCGATCGAGGCCAAAAACAAGGAAAAAAAAGAGCTCGTCAAGCCTTCAAAAGTGTTTTCAGAGGTTAACAGCATGAGAATGTTGAACCACCCGAATATTGTGAAACTACTGGACGTGTTTGACACGAGGAGACTCTGCTTATAGTAATGGAGTACCTCAGCGGGGGAGACTTTTTCAGCCACTTGCGGCCTAGGCCAGATTTTGAGGACCGAGGCCTATTCTGCGTGAACCACCAGGGGAGTGGTAGCCATCAAGGCCATTAACAAGACAAAGAGAGCTTCTCCAGGATCAGGGAACTCTTTTGAGAGGTTAACAGCATGAGCATGTTGAACCACCCGAATACTGTGAAACTACTGGAAGTGATTGACACTGAGGAGACTCTGCTGATAGTAATGGAGTACTTTAGCGGGGGAGACTTTTTCAGCCACTGGAGGCCAAAGCCAGAATTTGAGGCCCGAGGCCTGTTCTGCGTGAACCACCAGGCGAGTGGAAGCCATCAAGGCCATTAACAAGGCTAAAGAGGGCTTTTCCAGGATCAAGGAATTCTTTTGAGAGGTTAACAGCAGGAGAAGTTTGAACCACCCGGATATTGTGAAACTCCTAGAAGTGATTGACACTGAGGAGACTCTTCTTAGAGGAATGGAGTACCTCAGCGGGGGGGACTTTTTCAGCCACTGGTGAGCAAAGCCAGACTTTGAGGCCCTAGGCTCATTGGGCCCAAACTACCAGGGGAGTGGTAGCCATCAAGGCCATTAACAAGACATAACAGAGCATCTCCAGCCTCCAATAACTCTTTCCAGAGGTTAAGAGGATGAGAAGGTTGAATCAAGCACCCGAATATTCGGAAACTACTGGAAGTGATTGACACTGAGGAGACTCTGCTTGTAATAATGGAGTACCTCAGCGAGGGATACTTTTTCAGCCACTTGCAGCCTAGGCCAGATTTTGAGGACTGAGGCCCAGTGGGCCCAAACCACCATGGGAGTGGTAGCCATCAAGGCCAAAAACAAGAAAAAAAAGAGCTTCTCCAGCCTTCAAAACTGTTTTCAGAGGTTAACAGCATGAGAATGTGAACCACCCGAATATTGTGAAACTACTGGAAGTGTTTGACACTGAGGAGACTCTGATTATAGAAATGGAGTACCTCAGAGGGGGAGACTTTTTCAGCCACTTGCGGCCTAGGCCAGATTTTAAGGACCAAGGACTATTCTGCGCGAACCACCAGGGGAGTGGAAGCCATCAAGGCCATTAACAAGACAAAAGAGGGCTTCCCCAAGATCAAGGAATTCTTTTGAGAAGTTAACAGCATGAGAATATTGAACCCAGCGAATATTGTGAATCTACTGGAAGTGACTGACAGTGAGGAGACTCTGCTTATAATAATGGAGTACCTCAACAGAGGAGACTATTTCAGCGACTGGAGACCGAATCCAGACTTTGAGGCCCGAGACCCGACGGGCCCAAACCACCACGGGTGTGGTAGCCATCAAGGCCATTAACAAGACAAAAGAGAGTTTCTCCAGGATCCAGGAACTGTTTTGAGACGTTAACAGCATGAGAATGTTGAACCACCCAAATATGGTGAAAACTACTGGAAGTGATTGATATTAAGGAGACTCTAAATATAGTAATGGAGTACCTCGGGGGACAATTGTTCACCCACTTGAAAGCCTGAGGCCCAACCGCACATACCATCCGATGAGTGGTAGCCATTAAGGCCCCTAACAAGACAAAACAGAGCATCTGCAGGCACCAATAACTCTTTTCAGAGGTTAACAGGATGAGAAGGTTGAACCACCCGAATATTCTGCAACTACTGAAAGTGACTGACTCTGAGGAGACTCTGCCTATAATAATGGAGTACCTCAGCAAGAGAGACTTTTTCAGCCACTGGAGCCAAAAGCCAGCGTTTGAGTCCCAAGGCCTGTTCTGCCCGAACCACCAGGGAGTGGTAGCCATCAAGGCCATTAACAAGACAAAAGAGAGCTTCTCCAGGATCAGGGAACTCTTTTGAGAGGTTAATAGCATGAGCATGTTGAACCACCCAAATACGGTGATGAAACTACTGGAAGTGATTGACACTGAGTAGACTCTGCTTGTAGTAATGGAATACCTCAGCAGGGGAGACTTTTTCAGACACTGGAGACCAAAGCCAGACTCTGAGGCCTGAGGCTTGTAATTCCCGAACCACCCCGGGAGTGATAGCCAGCAAGCCCATTAACAAAACAAAAGAGAGCTTCTCCAGGATCAAGGAACTCTTTTGAGACGTTAACACCATGAGAATGTTGAAACACCCCAATATTGTGAAACTACTGGAAGTGACTGACACTGAGTAGACTCTGCTTATAGGAATGGAGTACCTCAGCCGGGGTGACTTTTTCAGCCACTGGGGGCCAAAGCCATACTTTGAGGCCCCAGACCCCTTGGGCCCAAACCACCACAGGAGTGGTAGCCATCAAGGACTTTAACAAGACAAAAGAGAGTTTCTCCAGGATCCAGGAACTCTTTTGAGAGGTTAACACCATGAGAATGTTGAACCACTCAAATATTGTGAAACTACTGGAAGTGAATGATGTGGAGTACCTCAGCGGGGGAGACTTGTTCACCCACTTGGAAGCCTTAGGCCCGACCCACACATACCACCAGGTGAGTGGTAGCCATCAAGGCCATTAACAAGACAATACAGAGCATCTCCAGCCTCCTATAACTGTTTCCAGAGGTTAACAGCATGAGAAGGTTGAACCACTGGAATATTATGAAACTACTGGAAGTGATTGACACTGAGGAGACTCTGCTTATAATAATGGAGTACCTCAGCCGGGCAGTCTTTTTCAGCTACTGGAGGCCAAAGCCAGAGTTTGAGGCCCGAGGCCTATTCTGCGTGAACCACCAGGGAGTGGTAGCCATCAAGTCCATTAACAAGACAAAAGAGATTTTCTCCATGATCCAGAAACTGTTTTGAGAGGTTAATAGCATGAGCATGGTGAACCACCAGAATATTGTGAAACTACTTGAAGTCATTTATACTAAGCACTCTGTGTTTATAGTAATCCCCAACTTGGAAGCCTGAGGCCCGATCCTCCATACCAGCAGGTAAGTGGTAGCCATCAAGGCCATTAACAAGACAAAACAAAGCATCTACAGCCTCCAATATCTGTATTCAGAGGTGTACAGCTTGAGAGTGTTGAACCACCCGAATACTGTGGAACTACTGGCAGTGATTGATAATGAGGGGACTCTGCTTATCGTAAGGGAGTACCTCAGCGGGGGAGACTTGTTCACCCACTTGGATGCCAAAGGCAGACTTGGAAGCCTGAGGCACGTTCCGCCCATACCACCAGGGGAGTGGTAGCATTCAAGGACGTTAACACGACAAAGAGAGCGTCTCCAACCTCCAGGAACAGTTTTGATAGGTTAACAGCATAAGAATGTTGAACCACTGGAATAATGTCAAAGTACTGGAAGTGACTGATACTGAGGAGACTCTGTATACTAATGGAGTACCTCAGCGGGGGAGACCTGTTCACCCACTATGAGGCCAAAGAGAGAGGCAGAGGCCTGAGGCCCGTTGGGCCTGTACCACCAAGGGATGGTAGCCATCAAAGCGATTAACAGACGAGAGAGACTCTCTAGCGTCCAGGAACTGTTTCGAGAGGTTAACATCATTAGAATGTTAAACGACCTGAATACTGTGAAACTATTGGAAGTGATTGATACTGAGGACACTCTGCTTATAGTAATGGAGTACCTCAGAGGGGGAGATTTGTTCACTCACTTGGAGGCCAAAGCCAGAGGAGGAGGACCGAGGCCCACTCTGCGCATACCACCAGGGGAGTGGTAACCAAAAGGTCATTAACAAGACGAAAGAGAGCCTCTCCTGCCTCCAGGAATGTTTTGAGAGGATAATAGCATGAGAATGTTGAACCCCCGGAATATTGCAAAAATACTGGAAGTGATTGATACTGAGGAGGCTGTGATTACAGTAATCACCCACTTGGAAACCTGAGGCCCAATCCACCCATACCACCATGGGAGGGGTAGCCATCAAGGCCATTATGAGCACAAAACAGATGGCACCAACGGCAACTGTGACACACATCACACCAGGGGCACCCATGACACCAGTGTCACCTGTGGCACCCACGTTGCCCACAACACTCACAGAACCCCTGGCACCCAGGGCAACCACATCACCTGTGACACCTGCAACATCAATGGCACCCATGACATCAGCAGTAAAATCCCTGAAGGAATCCATGGCCTCCCAGATGTGCCTGATGCAGGAAGCTCCACCCTTGTTGGGCAGCCCTAGAATATGTCCCCAGTCAGTCTCTCTGGCTTCACCCAGAAAAAGAAGAGGGTGGCTGGGAGAATTTGGAGACGTATATTTAAATATCTTTGCTGTGGGCTGCCCAGCAAGAGGGCTAATAATAAAGTGACACCAGAAACAGATAGTGGATCACCTGCCAAGCTCCCTAGGACCTGGTCATGTTCCGACCAGGATGATGGCATTCAAATCCAGCACCTCCAGCACCTTCAAGAAAGCCTCCTATCCAAAACTCTGGCCAGCTAAGAGGATGCTCTGGAGTGGTCTGGGCAACCAGAAGAGGCACCACCTTGGCCTGGCTGCCCCACCTCCCCTGCTGGGTGAAACTTCAGACTGGACTGTGCCCTGGGGCATGTCCCCCAACGCCCACACGTCTGTCTTTCATGTTGGTGGGGAAGGGGATAATGCTTGTCATCTCCTTGGTTCTTCATAGTCTTAATAAACTTTATGCTCCAGAAAGATGTATCATCCTCTGTTTTGCCTTCTCTCTGGTTAGAGAAGTGTGTTGTCATTTAGTACTTGGCGTTAATGACCTAAGAATTAGCACAATCATTCCCAAGAGCAACAATTGCTGCACTGCAGGGCAGACATGCAGAAAGAGTGTATTATCCCCCTGCACTGACATTACCTAATATTTTCAGAAGGGTCAAAGGGAACTTTTGATCCCTGCAGCCAGTGTTAATAGGACCGGGACGTCTGGGATAGGCTAATAAGTCCTGTGAACCAGCCGGTGTGCAGTGTGGTCAGGTCCCCAGGCTGATGAGTTTCTTGAATGTCCTGCAGGAGCTGGGTTCTCTCCTCCTCCCATGGGGAAGGGCCCTGATGCATGAGGTTATCAAAATGTTTTTGATGTGGATCATTTTTAAAGTCTATTGAACTTGTTACAATATTGCTTCTGTTTTACATTCTGGTTTTTTGGCCTGGAAGCATGTGGAATCTTTGCTCCCCAACCAGGGATTGAACCTGTAGTCCCCTGCGCTGGAAGGCGAAGTCTTAACTGCTAGACCACCAGGGAAGTCCCTTTTTCATCTTAATTTTTTTGATGTGTGGGTCTGACTACAGGGACTGGCTGATTATCAAAAATACTAGATTTGTCAGCGACCCCGGGTTCCCTGGTTCAAGGAGCCACTGAACACATGGGAGACTGGAACAGGGTCTTCTTCCCAGAGGCCTGTCTCTGGGGGGGCACGCTCTGTGGACACACACTCTCAGAGACATCAGCTGAACCGTTCTGTGGGCTCTTGTGTGCTTACCTGTCACCTGCTGACTGTGCATTTCTTCACCACCAACATGCAGAGCTCTCTGGCCACTCGCCCACGAGCCACCTCCTGGGGCAGTCACAAAATGGCCTACAAGATTCTAAGTCAATCAGGCTCTTTCTGCTTTCTTCTCAGCTCTTGTTTTGTACATCAACAGTGTCACTGATATTTTTTTTTTCTTCTTCTCTTCACCTGGATTCTCTAGCAAAGGGGAGGCTAGGAACTGGCCCAATATACAAGGATCCTTACCCTTTCTTCTCATTTCTTCATTACTGTCTCTCAGTTCTGTATCAGAAAAAAATCCATGGGCCAAGTTAGTGAAAACAGATCTCTCACTGCAGAGGGGGAGAAAGAGAGACATCGACAGACCAAACAACAATTATTTTAATTGGGTGGGAAGGACAGGAAGACTTGAATGGATTCTTCCTCTACTCGAACACAAACGTGGTCAGAGAGCAATGAACTCTCGATATGTGGTACATCCTAATGGTAGTCAGGAAGGAATAAAGCAATCTGAGGTGAGGAGATGGGCTGGGCGGCTGGTCATCCCACATCTGAGATGACATTCTCAGCTGGCTTTTAGGTGAACCCTTCTATCTTAAATGAGGGACTTTAAGATTCGTTCACAGTATAACCACTTTCAGCCATCACTTTCTCTGATATATATCATTCATACGCAAAGAGTTAAATGTGCTCATTTTGGATATTTCCTGAAATCCAACTCACTAATTCACAAAGCCTTGGGAGTATCTCCCTACAAGATGCTTATTAATTACAAAGTTAAAATTTAAATCTACATTGGAGAACCCTCACAGACACCACCCTAAACACATGGTCAAAGTCTACCTCAATAGTAATAAAATGTGTCAACATCCTGTACCTTTTTGGAGCTTCCCTGGAGCTCAGCCATAAAGAATCTTCCTGCCAATGCAGGAGACATGGGTCTGAGTGTTCAATCCCTGGGTCAGGAAGGTCCCCTGGAGAAGGAACTGGCAATCCACTCCAGTATTCTTGCCTGGGAAATCCCATGGGCAGAGGAGCCGGATGGGTGATAGTCCATGGGGTCTCCAAATAGTCAGGCATGACTGAGCAACTAAATAACAACAACAAAGTATGCTATAGAAGAATTTCCATAATAAGGTTAGTTCACACATCTTCCACCTCATATCCACCTTTTCTTTCCTTTTGTGGTCAAAACATGTAAGATCTACTCTGGTAACAACTCTCAAGTATACATTACAATACTCTATGGTATTAGAGTCACCATGCTATATATTAGACCCGTAGAACTTAGTCATCTTATGTTTATGTCTTTCGACCAATACCTCCCCAACCCCCTCCCCCCTCAAACAACAAACATTCCTCCAAGAGTTTGGCATTTTTAGATTCCACATACAAGTGAGATCGTACACTATTTGTCTTTATCTGAAGTATCTCACTTAGCATATGCCCTCAAGCTTCATCCATGTTGTTACAAATGGAAGGATTTCCTTCTTTCTCATGGCTGAATAATATGCCACCATACATATACATATAGAATACATAAGAATATATATATATACACACACCATAGATTTGTTATCCACCTTTATTCATCTGTCAACAAACACAGATTCTTCTATTTCTTGGTAGTTTCAAATAATGCTGCAATGAACACTGGGGTACAGAGAGCACTTCAACATACTGATTTCATTTCCTTTGGCTTATTTCCCAGAAGTGGGAATGCCGGATCATATGGGAGTTATCTTTCACTTTTTGACTTATTATCGTAACTGTTTTCCATAACGGCTAGGCCACATTCTTTGGATTCTAATCTCAGCTCTGCCACATATTAAAAGGACTTAACCTTCCTGAACCTCACTTTTTTTTGTCTATAAAAATGAGACGGGTTAGACTAAATAAAATGACAGATAAAGGAAAGGCATTTTGGCAGTCCTTGTACTAGGTTTAAGGAAGACAGATGACTAAATCATAGTAGGTGCCCTCTGGGTTGCTCAAGCATGATCTCCACGTTCCGTTTTAGCTTCAGCTTAAGAAGCTCTATGGTCCAGTTATTAAAATTGTAGGTTCTGGGGTCTAATCTAGGACACTGTTTAAAAACTGGCCCTGCCATTAACTTAGCAACATAACTTTGAAAGACTTTCTCCTTTCAGCCATTCATGAAAGTGGAGATAGTAGTTACTCCAAAGTGACAAGGTGAGCTTAAATTAAACAATGCAGCCAAGGTGTTTCAGACAGTATGGTATATAATAAATCACTGCCACTAGCACTTATTCTTTTTCTAGCATTTGTTTATCAATGGAGACACCACTGCTTAGGGCTGGATAATTCTTCTTTAGGAAAATCTTTCCAAAGAGTTCCTGTAACGTCCCCCAGGTCATTGGAACAAACCAAACCACCCCCAGATATGTTCAAACATGGAGAGAATACTCTTATGCCTCCCGGTTAAGGACTACGTACATAACAAACTACTTCTAAGGATTTGTTTATTTTTGTGTTCTAAGTATAACACTGTGACTAGCACACAACTCAGTAAACACCTTTAATAGAAATGGGTACAGAATGAATAAAACAATATGACTTTATAGATATGCTGGAAATGCCACCATTATAAATTCATGCCTTTTGTGTGTGTGTGTGTGTGTGCTTCTATTAAATGTCTAGAATTCCTCATTAAATTGCAGGTAGTTCCAAGGGGAAATTGGAGAAGGCAATGGCAATTGCCTGGAAAAGTGCCTGGAAATTTTTTTTCCTGGAAAATCTAGCCTGGAAAATCCAGTACTCTTGCCTGGAAAATCCCATGGATGGAGGAGCCTGGTAGACAACAGTACATGGGGTCTCGAAGAGTTGGACACGACTGAGCAACTTCACTTTCACTTTTCACTTTCATTCACTGGAGAAGGAAATGCCAACCCACTCCAGTAATCTTGCCTGGGGAATCCCAGGGACAGCAGAGCCTGGTGGGCTGCCATCTATGGATTCGCACAGAGTTGGACATGACTGAAGCGACTTAGCAACAGTAGCAGCCAAGAGGAAATACTCTCAGCAGTTACTAACTACTGTCAATGTGGGTGGATGCCAGCTGTGACAAAAGCCCTGCAGGAGTAGTTCATGGGACAGGAAACATGGCGACACTCTAGTGTTCAATATAAATTCAAAACTGAGAAGCTTTGTATGGTCTCTAACTGTCTCTCTGCAAAAAATCTGCACACAAAAAATAAGAACATGTGTGACAATGTGAGCCCAATGGGAGACACATCTCTTACCTCTCATTTTATTTTAAAAGAAATTGAAACCCAAGTTCCCTTTCCATCTATCATCTTCTTGCCCTCTTTCTTCCTTACAGAATTACACCACATCCCATAGTTCTCTTTCCTCCCTAATAGTCTTCCTGAGAAACTAAGCTGAACATTTTTATTTAATATCTGTTTTCATTAGTAAAATTCTTCTCATAATTCTTTGAAAATTCATTGTCCCACCCAGGAACATTCAATGTTTTTGTCCTCAACTCTAAAAGTCAGGGGCCTCATGTGTACTTTGGTTTTCTTTCCACTTCTCACAAAGCACTTTACTCTGAAGAACATACCTATTCTCGTGGACTTAACAATGACAACTTACCTTTATCTGATTATTTACCATCAGAAGCCCCAAATTCACAGTTTAATTCTGTAAAAAATATTCACTACACAACTGACAATTTATAAAAATTCGTCTCCATTTCACATGCCTCCCTACTTAACACAAAGATCTCCTAATGCATTGAGACAAGTGAGGTAGCACTCACTAGTTAGTACATGTAAACAACTATTTTCACTATGAAACACAAGAGCAAGTCTATTTCAGAACAGAACTGCACTTCTTGCAAATGATGCAGGATTTCATGATGTCAAAACACAGTTCAGAAACTTAGAAAAGCACTTGTATGGAAGAGTTGCTCCAGTGAACAAATGAAGATAAATTTACAAGGCTGATGACGAATGGTGACTTGAAAGACTTCACAAAAATTGCTTGAGTATCAAAAAATTAGGAGACTTAGAAAAAAAATGATGAATCCTCACGTATGTTTTGCAAATTTTGCCCTCTTTATAACTGTGCCATAATGGTAAAGCTGAGAGCTTCTATAGCCAAAATAATCTTGAAAAAGTACAAAGTTAAATGTCTCACAGTTTCTGATTTCAAGCTTATCACAATGCTATTGTAATCAAAACAGTGTGGTATGTGTATAAATACAGACAGAACAATGGAATAGAATAAAGAGCCCAGAAATAAACCCTCACAATCATAGCCAAATGATTCCTGATAAGGAAGCTACGACCATTCAATGGGGAAAAAAAAACAAAAAAAAACTTTTCAACAAACAGTTGTGGGAAAACTAGATATCCACATGCAAAAGAACAAGTTGTAGCCTGACCTTACATTATAGACAAAAAGAACTGAAAACGGATCAAAGATCTAAATGTAAGACCTCTATCTAGAAAAGTCTTAGAAGAAAACAAAGAAGAAAAGCTTCATGACATATTCCATCGTAATTTCTTAGAAATTTGGGGGGAAAATTTTGTTTTAACTCCACCTTTTTAGGATCCTTGGCTAACTCTAAAAATCAAATTGACCAGCACAGAGTAATAGGAGAAAGCATATAAATTTATTAACATAAGTCTTAAGAAACATGGGAGCCTTCATAAGAAAACCAATATCTGAAGAAACAGTGAAACTTGAGTGTAAATGTAGTCGAACACAGAGTATTTGTCTTTTTGTTACTGGATTGCTGCTGCTAAGTCACTTCAGTCGTGTCCGACTCTGTGCAGCCCCGTAGACAGCAGCCCACCAGGCTCCCCTGTCCCTGGGATTCTCCAGGCAAGAATACTGGAGTGGGTTGCCATTTCCTTCTCCAATGCGTGACAGTGAAAAGTGAAAGTGAAGTTGCTCAGTTGTGTCTGACTCTTAGCGACCCCTTGGACTGTAGCCAACCAGGCTCCTCCATCCATGGATTTTCCAGGCAAGAGTACTGGACTGGGTTGCCATTTCCTTTTCCATGTTACTGGATTATTTTAGTATTCTGTCCTTTTGGTTTGTACAAGTTATAACACATGTCAGAACTTTCTTTTTATGGCGAATACTATTCTGTTATATGTTTGCATCAGATTTAGTTTATCCATTCATCTATCAGTGGACCTTTGAGTTGCTTCCACCTTTGGGCTTCTGTGAGTAGTGCCTCTAGCAACACGGGTGTACAAGCATCTCTTCAAGACCACGCTTTCAATTCTTCTGAGCATATTCCAAATGTAGACTTGGTGGACCATACAGAAATTTAATTTTTAAATTTTTGAGGAACCACCATGCTCTTTCATGGTGACTACACTATTTTACCTTCCTATTAATAGTGCAAAAGGGGAGTTGTCTGGTGGTCCAGTGGTTAGGAATCTGTCTGCCAGTGCAGGGGATACGAGTTCAACCCCTGGTCTGGGGAGATTTCAGATTCTGTGGGGCAGTGAAGCCTGTGGGCCACAGTTACTGGGCCTGTGTGCTCTAGAGCCCGTATACTGCAACTGCTGAGGCCACACACTGCATCCAGAGAGTTTCCTCCACTTGTGGCAACTAGAGAAAGCCCGTATCCAGCAGCAAAGACCCAGTGCCGCCATAAAGAAATAAATATCAACATAGTGCACAGAGATTTCCTTTTTTTAGCATCCTTGTCAACAGGTGTTCCTTTTTCTTTTATTTCTTTTTTCTTTTTATAGCAGCTACTTCAGTGGGTATGAGCTGGATGTGTCACTGTGGTTTTGATTTGCATTTCCCTGTTGACTAGAGATGTGGTACATCTTCTCATGTGCCTATTGGCCATTCGTATATGTTCTTTGGAGAAACTTCTTTCAAATCCTTTAGTCATTTTTTATTATGATCTTTTTGTTTCTGTTGTTGTTAAATCTTAGAAATTGCCCTTATATTCTACATTTTAACTCATTGTCAGATAAATGGTTTGCAAATGTTTCCTTCCATTCCTTGAGTTGTCTTTTCACTATTGATTGGGTCCTTGATGCACAAAAGTTTTACATTTTGGTGTAGTCCAGTTTATCTCTTTTAACTTTGTTTGTCTATGCTTTCAGTGTCATGTCTTATGGAGTTGAGACCATGGTACACTAATATATGACACCTTGGCATATTTTATATATTAAGTTGAAGGACTTTGAGAAAACAGCAGAAGTAGGAAGGTTACTTTGTCCTTCTGCTCACCCTTCACCCCTAAAGTAGGTCATAATACTTTTAAGTGAGAAGTGCTTTCCCTATAGAAGCAAAGGTGTGTCCTCATCTCCAAAGACAAAAGGATTCCAGAAAGACTCCAAAGAGGCCTTGCTAAGTTTCTGCAGGTGTACTACACTCACCTCATGCTCCTTGGCCTATTATATTTCTTCATGACTATCCACTCTTCATCAAATCTAATGTGAAAACACTCAGGTTTCACTGTTTCTTCAGATCTTGGTTTTCTTATGAAGGCTCCCATGTTTCTTAAGACTTATGTTAATAAATTTATATGCTTTCTCCTATTACTCTGTGTTGGTCAATTTGATTTTCAGAGTTAGCCAAGGATCTGAAAAAGGTGTTGTAAAAAAAAAAATTACTCCGAAATCTCTAAGAAATTACAATGAAATATGTCATGAAGCTTTTCTTCTTTGTTTTCTTCTAAGACTTTTCTAGATTGAGGTCTTGCATTTAGATCTTTGATCCATTTTCAGTTCTTTTTGTCTATAGTGTAAGGTAAGCGTACAATTTGTTCTTTTGCATGTGGATATCTAGTTTTTCCACAACTGTTTGTTCACAAGGGTTTTTTTTTCCCCTCCCATTGAATGGTCTTAGCTTCCTGATCAGGAATCATTTGCCTATGATTGTGAGGGTTTATTTCTGGGCTCTCTATTATACTCCATTGTTCTGTCTGTATCTATACACATACCACACTGTTTTGATTACAATAGCATTGTGATAAGCTTGAAATCAGAAAGTGTGAGACATTTAACCTTGTTCTTTTTCAAGATTGTTTTGGCTATTGAAGCTCTCAGCTTTACTGTTATGACACAGTTATAAAGAGGGCAAAACATAAAATTTGCAAACCATAGGTGAGGATTCATCATTTTTTTTTTCTAAGTCTCCTAATTTTTTGATATTCAAGTAATTTTTTGTGAAGTCTTTCAAGTCACCATTCGTCATCAGCCTTGTAAATTTATCTTCATTTATTCAGTAGAGTAACTCTTCCATACGAGCACTTTTCTAAGTATCTGAACTGTGTTTTGACATCATGAAATCCTGCATCATTTGCAAGAAGTGCAATTCTGTTCTGAAATAGATTTGCTCTTGTATTTCATAGTGCAAATAGTTGTTTACATGTACTAACCAGTGAATGCTACCTCACTTGTCTCAATGCATTAGGAGATCTTTGTGTTAAGTAGGGAGGGATGTGAAATGGAGACGAATTTTTATAAATTGTCAGTTGTGTAGTGAATATTTTTTACAGAATTAAACTGTGAATTTGGGGCTTCTGATGGTAAATAATCAGATAAAGGTAAGTTGTCATTGTTAAGTCCACGAGAATAGGTATGTTCTTCAGAGTAAAGTGCTTTGTGAGAAGTGGAAAGAAAACCAAAGTACACATGAGGCCCCTGACTTTTAGAGTTGAGGACAAAAACATTGAATGTTCCTGGGTGGGACAATGAATTTTCAAAGAATTATGAGAAGAATTTTACTAATGAAAACAGATATTAAATAAAAATGTTCAGCTTAGTTTCTCAGGAAGACTGATTAGGGAGGAAAGAGAACTATGGGATGTGGTGTAATTCTGTAAGGAAGAAAGAGGGCAAGAGGCTGATAGATGGAAAGGGAACTTGGGTTTCAATTTCTTTTAAAATAAAATGAGAGGTAAGAGATGTGTCTCCCATTGGGCTCACATTGTCACACATGTTCTTATTTTTGTGTGCAGATTTTTTGCAGAGAGACAGTTAGAGACCATACAAAGCTTCTCAGTTTTGAATTTATATTGAACACTACTGTCTCTCCATGTTTTGTCCCATGAACTACTCCTGCAGGGCTTTTGTCACAGCTGGCATCCACCCACCTTGATGCTAGTTAGTAACAGCTGAGAGTATTTCCCCTTGGCTGCTACTGCTGCTAAGTCGCTTCAGTCATGTCCGACTCTGTGTGACCCCATAGACGGCAGCACACCAGGCTCTGCTGTCCCTGGGATTCTCCAGACAAGAACACTGGAGTGGGTTGCCATTTCCTTCTCCAGTGAATGAAAGTGAAAAGTGAAAGTGAAGCCGCTCAGTCGTGTCCTGCTCTTCGCCACCCCATGCACGGCAACCTACCAGGTTCCTCCGTCCATGGGATTTTCCAGGCAAGAGTACTGGATGGGTTGCCTTTGACTGAACTGACTGAACTGAACTGAATCCAAGTTTTCCAAATGCCCCCTGACATTTTTACTTAAAACTGTTTCTCTATTAATTCAAATTCAACATAAAAATATCAAACCTCTCATTGCCCATCTAAATATTACTTTCCCATTTCTCAATGTCATTGTACATGCCACACCAACTTAAATGAAAATACTGGTGTCATTCTGTCTTCCATTTGCTCACCTGTCTTTTAATGTGTCCAAGCCCTGCTGACTTGTCTTTTGAAGGCTATCTTTCATCTGGACTCCTTTTTCTTCCCTCCAAGTTTCACTCCTTCTGGCCCGTACCTCTTATGCCTAAGTGAGCACCATAAACTTCTCTTTTGCCTCCTCACTTATTCAATTTTTTCCTGTTCTAAGTCCACCCAAATACATCCCTGTTAATCTTTACAGTTGTTGTTGTTGTTGTTTATGTGGGTGTTTTTTTGTGTGTGTTTTTGGCAATGTCACACAGCATGTGTGATCTTAGTTCCCTGACCAGGGATCGAATGCATGCCCTTTCCATTGGAAGCTCAGAGTCTTAACCACCGGACCACCAGGTAAATCCCCAACACTAAAATCTTTTAATGCAGCTCAGTTAGTTCAGTCACTCAGTCTAGTCCAACTCTTTGTGACCCCGTGGACTGCAGCATGCCAGGCTACCCTGTCCATCACAGGGAATATCCACTCCTGGAGTTTGCTCAAACTCAGTTCCATCGAGTTGGTGATGCCATCCAACTATCTTATCCTCTGTTGTCCCCTTCTCCTTCTGCCTTCAATCTTTCCCAGCATCAGGGTCTTTTCCAAGAAGTCAGGTCTTCACATCAGGTAGCCAAAATATTTGGAGCTTCAGTTTCAGGATCAGGCCCTCCAAAGAATATTCAGGACTTATTTCCTTTAGGATTGACTGGCTGGATCTCCTTGCAGTCCAAGAGACTCTCAAGAGTCTCCTCCAACACCACAGTTCAAAAGCATCAATTCTTCGGATTAAAGATTTACTGAACATGGCCCAACCCATCAGAACAAGATCCAGTTTCCCCCTCAGTCAGTCTCTCCCCAGTCAGGAAGCTTCCATAAGCCTCGTATCCTTCTCCATCAGAGGGCAGACAGACTGAAAAGCCACAGTCACAGGAAGTTAACCAATCTGATCTCACGGACCACAGCCTTGTCTGATTCAATGAAACTATGAGCCGTGCCATGTAGGGCCACCCAAGATGAACGGGTCATGGTGGAAAGTTCTGACAAAATGTAGTCCACTGGAGAAGGGAATGGCAAACCACTTCAGTATTCTTGCCTTGAGAACCCCATGAACAGTATGAAAAGGCTAGTGTGTAAGATGAGTGCAATTGTGCAGTAGTTTGAATATTCTTTGGGATTGCCTTTCTCTGGGATTGATATTAAAACTGACTTTTTCCAGTCCTGTGTCCACTCTGAGTTTTTCAAATTTGCTGGCATATTGAGTGCAGCACTTTCACAGCATCATCTTTCAGGATTTGAAATAGCTCAGTGGAGTTCCATCACCTCCACTAGCTTTGTTCGTAGTGATGCTTCCTATGGCCCACTTGACTTCCCATTCGAGGATATCTGGCTCATTTAAGTCACCACATCATTGTTATCTGGATCATTGAGACATTTTTTGTATAGCTTTTCTGTGTCTTCTTGCCACTTCTTCTTAATATTCTGCTTCTGTTAGGTCAACATCGTTTCTGTCCTTAATTGTGCCCATCTTTGCATGACATTTTCCCTTGGTATCTCATTTTCTTGAAGAGTTCTGTCATGCAGCTCTGCTTCAGCCAAAACACATTATTCATTCTTCTGCAAACTTTTTTCCTTTTCCTATCTCTTGGCTTTTACTTCATTGCCTCCTCCATGTTTTCTAACTCTACAAATCCTATTCAGATCCCAAAGCTGCCTTTCTTGATGAGCTCAAGACTAAATGTTCTCTCCCCAGGAACACATGTTTGCCTACATCCCTCCGAAGGCAATTTTCCATGCATGTAAACCCAGAAGTAGGCGACCAGGATACTTCTTAATTGTATAATCATGTCTAATGTCCTCAGTGCATATAATGACAACAAACAGTTGTTATTTATTGAATACCTGCTAAACACTTTG
This sequence comes from Bos indicus x Bos taurus, assembly GCF_003369695.1. NCBI lineage: Eukaryota > Metazoa > Chordata > Mammalia > Artiodactyla > Bovidae > Bos > Bos indicus x Bos taurus. The sequence continues at coordinate 14,070,672 of NC_040089.1, forward strand.
TATTTACTAATAATAGCAACCATTTGTTGAGTTTTTCTTGTGTGCTACATCCTAACCACATTACATCAATGAGTCTACATAAAAGTTGTGAAAGGTAGGCAGGATTATTAGCCCATTTTTTCCAGATGAGGAAACTAAGGTAGAGAGAAAACATACAGCCTAACAAAGAAAGCTGCTAGTAATAGTGGGCAGAGCTAGAATTCAAACCCAGACAGTCCAGCTTCTCAATCCACATTCTTGACCACTACCCTGTGTTAAATTATAATGTGTCATTTAATCCTACACTAACCCACAAGGATAAATATTAGCTTGCCCACTATGAAAATTAACAAAATGAAATCCAAAGAAGACACGAAATACCTTCAGTCACACATATGGTTAAGTGGTAATGTTCAACTTTATACCCAGGTCTGTCAGACTCCATTAAACATTATTTTATATGCTTATGCTCTTGAGATCAACACAACTATCTTAAAAGGTTACTATGGGAATTAAATAAGACCATGCATATGTTTTATAAGTGCTAATACACTATACTGATGTTGGATTGAATTTCCTGTGAGCATACCCTTACGTCACCACCACACCTATTAAAATTAGACATATAGTCTCTAAATTTTAATCCTATATGTCTATCGGTCTGTTCATTGGTCTTAAAATCTAATAGCTCATGTATATGCATTACTATACTAATAAATCTTCAGTCTGTCACATATTCACTCATTGTTCCTAAGCCAGTTTCTTATTCTCTCTCTGCTTGAGCTTCCTAATTCTTTAAATGGGAACAATAGCATATATATTAGCTGTTGTAAGAGTGTAATTAATATAAGTAGAATATTTATAACAGTATGGGGTACACAATAAAATGTATAAAACATCAATTATAATTATGACTGTGTCTATAAGAAAATATATAAAAATAAACCTTAAAGAAATGAGAAAACATGAGCTAAACAAATTTTATTTTAGTGTATTGATTAATGATATACAACTTTCTGCTTTTTGTAAAAGTATTACTAATATCACTAATTTTAGCAAAGAAGTATGATTGAACATATACCATGCTTTTTAAAGTCTGGATATAACAAGTTGTGATACAGTGATTTGATGGCCTGGTGATTTTGATGATTTTGATGGCCAAAATTTATTTTGGTTTTTTATTTTAATGACAGCCTCCTTGAAAAATACACTTCACAAAGAAACACAGGTCCTTATGAAAAAGCTTATCATATACAAGTCTTATTTTTGATCAATACATTCCATCTTCTATAATTGTAATCTCTTTTTTTACAAATTAAAAGAAGGTATATAATGCTTATATTTTTACAGATGATCTTAAAACCTACCTAAAGTCTTCACATGGACAGTTTTTTTTAACAAATTAGAAATTTTATTCTCAAAGTATTATTAATATTGAAATATGAGAGTTTTACAGGTAAAATAAATCTGTCTTAATCTCAGGAACAAAAATCACATAGTGATGGAAGCATTCTTAAACATATGCTTTCGAAATTCTTTCTCCAAACCATGGATTTTCTTCAAAGGCCATTATTTTCTCATTTATTATCAAAAAGTATCACTTTCATTCAAAAAGATTGGCAAAGTGGGTATCTTTTGTCAAAAAAAAAAATGCTGCTAGATAACATAACATCAATAGCCTTTGATTTTAGCTCATGATACAGCTGAGAAAGAGTTCAAACCAGGAGGGGGCATACTTTTTTTCCATTTTCTCGCTCTTATTATTGGCTTGAATTATTAGGGTCATCTTGACCAGCAGTTTCTTTGCAGAAAATATATTAAGTCACTTGTACATTTTAAGAGTGTTAATTTATCATCATCATATAGTGTAGAAATCCATTTCACCAAGAACATGTAATATACAACATGTCACTGTATGTTCAGAATGAGGTAGCTGCCACCAACTTTGAGTTACAGAGCTCCCATTCCTCTTGCAGACCATGTGACCCAGAATCATCCACCCTAGTGACTGAGTGATGGAGCCAGTATCAATCATATATTCAATACTAGCAAAGTTTAGTGTATTTCTATTTTCTCAAGATTAAAACCTAAATAGAAATTAAAGTTCTAATAACTAGTGGTTTGGTGGTAAAAAAAAAAATCTGTTTACCAATGCAGGAGACACCAGTTTGATCCCTTGATGAGCAAGATCCCCTGGAGAAGAAAATCACAAGCCACTCCAGTATTCTTGCCTGGGAAATCCAAGGGACAGAGGAGCCTGGCGGGCTATAGCCCATGGGGTTGCAAAGAGTCAGACCTGACTTAACAATTCAACAATAATAACAAAATATTTTCTTCAGGCACCTTAAAGGACAGCCTTGCACATCCCTAGAACGTACAACCTTATTTTGGAAATGACAGTACTAAGCTGTCTCATGGCAACAGTGACAGCACATGGTCACCAAAGAATAACAGGATTCCTTTTTTCCCCTCAGACCTCTATTCTTCCCTTTAAGGAGACTCAAGCACTCAGGGCTCTCTTCTTTCTGTTCTTCACTATCCTTAGTATCAAACTCAAATGTATTAACACACACACACTTTTAAACTCCATATCTCTCTTGTTTCACTCTTATATCTCTCCCCATCCCTCATGAATGTTCCTATTTCCCACTTTTTTTTTTCTTTATCTGTGAACTGAAAAATTACCGAACTCATCACATGGACCACAGCCTTGTCTAACTCAGTGAAACTATGAGCCATGCCATGTACCCAAGATGGATGGGTCATGGTGGAGAGTTCTGACAAAATGTCTTCCACTGGAGGAGGGAATGGCAAACCACTTCTGAATTCTTGCCTTGAGAACCCCATGAACAGTATGAAAAGGCAAAAAGATACAACACTGAAAGATAAACTCCCCAGGTCGGTAGGTGCCCAATATGCTACTGGAAGAGTGGATAAATAACTCCAGAAAGAATGAAGAGATGATCCAAAGGGAAAAAAATGTCCAGTTGTGGATGTGACTGGTGATGGAAGTTAAGTCCGATGCTGTAAAGAAGAATATTGCATAGGAACCTGGAATGTTAGGTCCATGAATCAAAATAAAATTGGAAGTGGTTAAACAGGAGATGGCAAGAGTGAATATCAGCATTTTAGGAATCAGGGAACCAAAATGGCTTGGAATGGGCAAATTTAATTCAGATGACCATTACGTCTACTACTGTGGGTTAGAATCCCTTAGACGAAATGGAGAGTCCTTTTGGAGAAAAGGAGAATGGAGAAAATAGAAATACACTAAACTTTGCTAGTATTGAATATATGATTGGTACTGGCTCCATCACTCAGTCACTAGGGTGGATGATTCTGGGTCACATGGTCTGCAAGAGGAATGGGAGCTCTGTAACTCAAAGTTGGTGGCAGCTACCTCATTCTGAACATACAGTGACATATAGTCAACAAAAGAGTCCAAAATGCAGTACTAGGGTGCAATCTCAAAAATTACAGGATTATCTCTGTTTGTTTCCAAGGCAAGTTTATTTCAGTTCAGTCGTGTCCAACTATTTGTAACCCCATGGACTGCAGCACACCAGGCTTCCCTGTCCATCCCCAACTTCTGGAGCTTGCTCAAACTCATGTTTATCGAGTCGATGATGCCATCCAACCATCTCATCCTCTGTTGTCCCTTTCTCCTCCTGCCTTTGATCTTTCCCAGGATCAGGGTCTTTTTCAATGAATCTTTTCCAAGGCAAACCATTCAATATCACAGTAATCCAAGTCTATGCTCCAAACACTAATGCCAAAGAAACTGAAGTTGAATGGTTCTATGATAACCTGCAAGACCTTCTAGAACTAACACCAAAAACAGATGTCCATTTCATCATGGGAGACTGGAATGCAAAATAGGAAGTCAAGAGATACCTGGAGTAACAGGCAAGTTTGGCCTTGGAGTTCAAAATGAAGCAGGGCAAAGGCTAATAAAGTTTTGCCAAGAGAAAGCACTGGTAAACACCCTCTTCCAACAACACAAGAGACAACTCTACACAGGGACATCACCAAATGGTCAATACTGAAATCAGATTGATTATATATTTTTTTCGTCCAAAGATGGAGAAGCTCTATAGAGTCAGCAAAAATAAGACCGGGAGTGGACTGTGGCTCAGATCACGAACTCCTTATTGAAAAATTCCGACTTAAATTGAAGAAAGTAGGGAAAACCACTAGACTATTCAGGTATGACCTAAATCAAATCCCTTAGAATTATACAGTGCAAGTGACAAATCGATTCAAGGGATTAGATCTGATAGACAGAGTACCTGAAGAACTACAGACAGAGGTTCATGACATTGGACAGGAGGCAGTGATCAAGATCATCCTCAAGAAAAAGAAATGCAAAAAGGCAAAATGTTTGTCTGAGGAGGTCTTACAAACTGAGAAAAGAAGAGAAATGAAAGGCAAAGGAGAAAAGGAAAGCTATAGAAAGGAGAGATAAGAAAGCCTTCCTCAGTGATCAATGCAAAGAAATAAATGAAAACAATAGAATGGGAAGGACTAGAGATCCCTTCAAGAAAATTAGAGATACCAAGGAACATTTCATGCAAAGATGGGCACAATAAAGGGCAGAAATGGTATGGACCTAAAAGGAGAAGATATTGAGAAGAGGTGGCAAGAATACACAGAAAAATTGTATAAAAAAAGGTCTTAATGACCCAGAAAACCACGATGGCATGATCACTCACCTAGAGCCAGACATCCTGGAATGCAAAGTCAAGTGGGCCTTAGGAAGCATTACTATGAACAAAGCTAGTGGAGGTGATGGAATTCCAGTTGAGCTATTGCAAATCCTAAAAGGTAATGCTGTGAAAGTGCTGCACTCAATATTCCAGCAATTTGCAAAACTCAGAGTGGCCACAGGACTGGAAAAGGTCAGTTTTCATTCCAATCCCAAAGAACGGCAATGCCAAAAAATGTTCAAACTATGACAGAAGTGCACTCATTTCACACAGTAGCAAAGCAATGCTCAAAATTTTCCAAACTACGCTTCAATAGTACGTGAACTGAGAACTTCCAGATTTCAAGCTGGGTTTAGAAAAGGCAGAGGAACCAGAGATCAAATGGCCAACATCCATTGGATCATAGCAAAAGCAGGAGAATTCCAGAAAAACATCTACTTCCACTTTATGGACTATGCCAAGGGCTTTGCATGTGTGGATCACAACAAACTGGATAATTCTTCAAGAGGTAGGAATACCAAACCACCTGACCTTCCTCCTGAGAAATCTGTATGCAGGTCAAGAAGCAACAGTTAGACCTGACATGGGACAATGGACTGGTTCCAAATTGGGAAAGGAGTATGTCAAGGCTGCATATTGTCACCCTGCTTATTTACCTTACATGCAGAGTACATCTTGCGAAATGTAGGGCTGGATGAAACACAAGCTGGAATCAAGATAGGCAGGAGAAATACCAATAACCTCAGATATGCAGATGATACCACTCTAATGGCAGGAAGTCAGAGGAACTAAAGAGCCTCTTGATGAAAGTGAAAAAGGAGTGAAAAAGCTGGCTTAAATCTCAACATTCATAAAAGTAAGGTCATGGCATCTGGTCCCATCACTTGCAGAGATGGGAAACAACGGAAACAGTGAGGGACTTTATTTATGGGCTCCAAAAATCACTGAACATGGTGACTGCAGCCCTGAAATTAAAAGATGTTTGGTCCTTGGAAGAAAAATCTATGACCAACATGCTGCTGCTGCTAAGTCACTTCAGTCGTGTCTGACTCTCTGCGACCCCACAGACGGCAGCCCACCAGGCTTCCCTGTCCCTGGGATTCTTACTATTTTCTACATCAAGTATAGTAGATTTTCGACATCAAGAATAGAAAGTATTACTACATTCTACTTGTTCAAGTGATGCTTTCACTTGACTTCACATTTCAGGTCACATTCTTTTTTTTTTTTTTTTTTACTTTTTTAAATTTTATTTTATTTTTAAACTTTACAATATAGTATTAGTTTTGCCATCAGGTCACATTCTTTAATGGCTGGGACGGTGCGCAGGGCGTGCGGGCGGTTGCGAAGGCGCGCAGGGCGTGGCCGAAAGGAGCTACCCCACGTTCGAGGTCAAGGGCAGAAGCCGGGAGGACCCCATGCCCGAGGGGCTGTGGCAAAGAGGAGTTACCCCATATCAGAGATCTGGGGCAGCGTCCCAGAGTGCAAAGCGGCGACGGCGCAGTAAGGGCGGAGAGGAGCTACGCCACGTCGGAGGCCAGGGGCGGCGGCCGCGAGGAGCTACCCCGCGTCCGAGGCCAGGGGCGGCGGCCGCGAGGAGCTTCCCAGCGTCCGAGGTCAGGGGCGGCGGCCGGGAGGAGCTTCCCCGCGTCCGAGGTCAGGGGCGGCGGCCGCGAGGAGCTTCCCCGCGTCCGAGGTCAGGGGCGGCGGCCGGGAGGAGCTACCCCGCGTCCGAGGTCAGGGGCGGCGGCCGGGAGGAGCTACCCCGCGTCCGAGGTCAGGGGCGGCGACCGCGAGGAGCTTCCCCGCGTCCGAGGTCAGGGGCGGCGGCCGCGAGGAGCTTCCCCGCGTCCGAGGCCAGGGGCGGCGGCCGCGAGGAGCTACCCCGCGTCCGAGGTCAGGGGCGGCGGCCGCGAGGAGCTTCCCCGCGTCCGAGGTCAGGGGCGGCGGCCGCGAGGAGCTACCCCGCGTCCGAGGCCAGGGGCGGCGGCCAGGAGGAGCTACCCCAGCCTGAGGTCAGGGGCAGCGTCCCAGAGTGCCAGGCGGCGACGGCGCAGTAAGGACGGAGAGGAGCTATGCCACGTCGGAGGCCAGGGGCGGCGGCCGGGAGGAGCTACCCCGCGTCCGAGGTCAGGGGCGGCGGCCGCGAGGAGCTTCCCCGCGTCCGAGGTCAGGGGCGGCGGCCGCGAGGAGATTCCCCGCGTCCGAGGTCAGGGGCGGCGGCCGGGAGGAGCTACCCCGCGTCCGAGGTCAGGGGCGGCGGCCGCGAGGAGCTTCCCCGCGTCCGAGGCCAGGGGCGGCGGCCGCGAGGAGCTTCCCAGCGTCCGAGGTCAGGGGCGGCGGCCGGGAGGAGCTTCCCCGCGTCCGAGGTCAGGGGCGGCGGCCGCGAGGAGCTTCCCCGCGTCCGAGGTCAGGGGCGGCGGCCGGGAGGAGCTACCCCGCGTCCGAGGTCAGGGGCGGCGGCCGGGAGGAGCTACCCCGCGTCCGAGGTCAGGGGCGGCGACCGCGAGGAGCTTCCCCGCGTCCGAGGTCAGGGGCGGCGGCCGCGAGGAGCTTCCCCGCGTCCGAGGCCAGGGGCGGCGGCCGCGAGGAGCTACCCCGCGTCCGAGGTCAGGGGCGGCGGCCGCGAGGAGCTTCCCCGCGTCCGAGGTCAGGGGCGGCGGCCGCGAGGAGCTTCCCCGTGTCCGAGGCCGGGGCGGCGGCCAGGAGGAGCTACCCCAGCCTGAGGTCAGGGGCAGCGTCCCAGAATGCCAGGCGGCGACGGCGCAGTAAGGGCCGAGAGTCGCTACGCCACGTCGGAGGCCAGGGGCGGCGGCTGCGAGGAGCTACCCCGCGTCCGAGGTCAGGGGCGGCGGCCGCGAGGAGCTTCCCCGCGTCCGAGGCCAGGGCCGGCGGCCGCGAGGAGCTTCCCCGTGTCCGAGGCCGGGGCGGCGGCCAGGAGGAGCTACCCCAGCCTGAGGTCAGGGGCAGCGTCCCAGAATGCCAGGCGGCGACGGCGCAGTAAGGGCCGAGAGTCGCTACGCCACGTCGGAGGCCAGGGGCGGCGGCCGCGAGGAGCTACCCCGCGTCCGAGGCCAGGGCGGCGGCCGCGAGGAGCTTCCCCGCGTCCGAGGCCGGGGCGGCGGCCAGGAGGAGCTACCCCAGCCTGAGGTCAGGGGCAGCGTCCCAGAATGCCAGGCGGCGACGGCGCAGTAAGGGCCGAGAGTCGCTACGCCACGTCGGAGGCCAGGGGCGGCGGCTGCGAGGAGCTACCCCGCGTCCGAGGCCAGGGGCGGCGGCCGCGAGGAGCTTCCCCATGTCCGAGGCCGGGGTGGCGGCCGGGAGGAGCTACCCCGCGTCCGAGGCCAGGGGCGGCGGCCGGGAGGAGCTTCCCCGTGTCCGAGGCCAGGGGCGGCGGCCGGGAGGAGCTACCCCAGCCTGAGGTCAGGGGCAGCGTCCCAGGATGCCAGGCGGCGACGGCGCAGTAAGGGCCGAGAGGAGCTACGCCACGTCGGAGGCCAGGGGCGGTGGCCACGAGGAGCTCCCCGGTGTCGGAGGCCAGGGGCGGCGCCAGGGAGGAGCTACCCCGTCCGAGGCCAGGGGCGGTGTCTGGGACAAGCAGCCCCATATCCAAGGAGGGTGGCTGCACTGCCGCCAGAAGGCCAAAGGAGCGATTCTACGTTCAAGGCCGGGAGGGGCGGCGGTGCGCAGATACGCGTCGTCCAAGTAAGGAGCAGCGGCTGCGCTTTGCTGGAGGAACCGTGAAGAGATACCCCACCTCCAAGGTAAGAGAAACCCTCGTAAACTTAGATAACTGAAGGAGGTCTTTATTATTTAGAGCTTTATAGTGAAAAGATCATTTAAATAACTTCATAGAGAACAATACCACTATTTACCAGTAAATAGTGAAAAACTTAAAAGGAAATAAGTAATTATAGTTATCTGTATCTTATATTTAAAGCAATTTATATTCCAATTCCAACTGGCCACTAATTCTTAGAATGAACAAAGAATTAATTTCTTGTTGTTGCTGTTACCATATACCCAGTGAATCTGTGCACTAGTCTCCGAGAATCTACAGTCTGTCTTACTTTATGAAAAATTGTATAAATGCATATTTATTTTTTAATCTTTTAGTCATCACAAAGTCTTTTTTTTTTTTTTTTTTAACAAATCATTGGTATATTGATTTGAATCTTGTCTGGTCTTTTATGCACAAACCTAATACATAGTAAAAAAAAGTCTGTCTTGGACTCGTTATCGTGGAGTGAAACTTTAAAGACTCTTTTGGCAAGCAATCTGCATGCAAGGTCATTTAGATTTCTGTCATTGATTCCTTTGAACTATCTTTTTGATATTAAAAAAATTGTGGTAAAATACACCTAATGTAAAATATATTAATATCATCTAAATCATTTTCAAGTGTGCAGTTCAATAGTATTAAGTTTATCTACATTTTTGTGCAACCAATCTCCAGAATGTTTTAATCTTGCAGAGTGAAACTCTATAACCATTAAACAATGCTCCATGTCTACTTCTTCTTAGTTCCTAGAAACCACCATTGCCATATTTTCTTTTTTTACTTTTTGACCCTGCTACAAGGCATGTGGGAACTTAATTCCTTGACCAGGGGTTGAATCTGTGCTCCCTGTAGTGGAAGGGCAGAGTCTTAACTGTTGGACTGCTAGGGAAGTGCTCATTGTATTATATTTTCTATTTCTCTGGGTTTGAGTACCTAGATACTTCCTATAAGTGTAATCAGTCACACAGTATTTGTCTTTTTGTTACGGGATTATTTTAGTATTATGTCTTTTAGGTTTATACAGGTTATAGGACATGTCAATTTTCTTTTTTATGTCTCAGTGATATTCTGTTGGATACATGCATCACATTTTGTTTATCCAGTCATCTATCAGTGGACCTTTGAGTTCGTTCCACCTTTGGGCTTTTGCCCAGCTAAGCCCGAGGGCCACAACTGCTGAGCCTGTGTGCTCCAGAGCCCATATGCTGAAACTACTGAGTCCACACAGTGTATCTAGAGAGTATTCCCCACTTGCAGCAACTAGAGAAAGCCCATGCCCAGAAACAAAGACCCAGCGCAGCCGTAAACATAAAAATAGTGCACAAGGGTTCTAGCTTTTTCACATCCTTGTCAATGGTTCTTTTCTTTTTATAGTAGCCGCTTCAATGGGTATGAGCTGGATATCTGTGGTTTTGATTTGCATTTCCCTAATGACTAGAGATGATGTCCATCTTTTCGTATGCTTCTTGGCCATTCATTTATCTTCTTTGGAGAAATGTTTTTTCAAGTTCTTTGCTCATTTTTGATCAGGTTGTTTTTGTTTCTGTCCTTGTTGAATCTTAGAAGTTGTCTGTATATTCTGGATTGTAACTCATTGTCAGATACATTGTTAGCAAATATTTTCTTCTATTCCATGAGTTATCTTTTCACTCTGTTGTGTCCTTGATGCACAAGTTTTACATTTTGGTATAGTCCAATTTATCTCTTTTAACTTTGTCTATGCTTTTGGTGTCCTGTCTTACAGAGTTCAGACCATGCTACACTAAAATATGACCCCTTGGCATTTTAAGTTGAAGGACTTTGAGAAAACAGCAGTAGCAGGAAGGTTACTTTGACCCTCTGCTCACCCTTCACCTCTGAAGTAGATCATAATACTCTTTAAGTGAGAAGTGCTTTCTCTATAGATAGCAAAGGTGTATCCTCATCTCCAAAGACAAAAGAATGCCAGAAAGACTCCAAATAGGCTGTTTCCCTCAGTATACTACATTTATCTCTGCTCTTTGCCATATTATATTTCTCCATGACTGTCTACTCTTCATCAAATCTAGTGTAAGAATTTTCAGGTTTCACTGTTTCTTTCAGATCTTGATTTTCTTGTAAAGGCTCCCATGCTTCTTAAGACTTATTTTAAATACATTTATAATTTTCTCCTATTTTTTGTCTTATTCCATTTTCAAAGCCAGCCCGGGGTTACTAAGAAGGTGGAGTAAAAAAAGAAATTCACCTAAATTTCTAAGAAATTACAGTGAAATATGTCATTAAGCTTTTCTTCTGTCTTTGAAGACGTTTATAGATTTAGGTCTTGCATTTAGATCTTGATCTGTTTTCAGTTCCTTTTTGTGTATTGTGGAAGGTAAGGGTACAGCTTGTTCTCTTGCATGTGGATATCTAGTTTTCCCACAACCCTTTGCTGAAAATGCTGTCTTTTGTCTCACTGAATGGGCTTGGCTTACTTATCAGGAATCATTTGACTCTGATTGTGAGGGTTTATTTCTGGGCTCTCTATTCTATTCCGTTGTTCTCTCTGCATTTATGAAAATACCACACTTGTGATTACAGTGTGAAAGCGTGATAGTCACTCAGTTGTGTCCGACTCTTTGCCGCTCATAGACTGTAGCCCTCCAGGCCCCTCTGTCCATGGGATTTCCCAGGCAAGAATACTGGAGTGGGCAGCCATTCCGTTCTGTAGGGGATCTTGTCGACCAAGGGATTGAACCATGGTCTCCTGCATTTCAGGCACATTCTTTACTGTCTGAGCCACCATGGAAGCTTTGCAAGAAGCTTGAAATCAGAAAGTGTGATACCTTTAAACTTGTTCTTCTTTTTCAAGATTGTTTGGCTATTCAAGCTCTCTAGGTTTACTGTTAAGACACAGTTATAAAGAGGACAAAATCTGTAAAATGTTTGTGAGGGTTCATCAGTTTTTTCTAAGAATCTTTCTTAATTCTTTGATACTCAAATCAATGTGAAGTCTTTGAAGTATCTATCATGTCATCATCCCTGTAAATGTATCTTCATTTGTTCACTGAAGTAACTCTTCCATATGAGTGCCTTTCTAAGTGTCTGAAGGGTGCTTTGATATCATGAAATCCTGCATCTTTTACAAGATGTACGATTCTTTTCTGAAATGGATTTGCTCTTATATTTCGTGGTGCGAATAGATGTATACATGTGCTCACCAGTGTATGCTGCCTCAGTTGTCTCAATACATTAGCAGATCTGTGTGTTCAGTGGGGAGGGCTCTTAAAAGTAGACTAACTGTTATAAATTGTCAGTTGTGTAGTGAATCTTTTTTACAGAATTAACCTTTGTGAGTTTGGGGTTTCTGATGATAAGTACTCAAAGAAAAGTTGTCATTGTTGAGGCTATGAGAATGGATATGTTCTTGAGAATGAAGTGCTTTGAGAGAGCTGGAAAGAAAACCAAAGTGCTCATGAGTCCACTGACTTTTAGAGAGTTGAGGGCAAAAACACTGAGCGTTCATTCCTGGGGAGTGAGTTCTCAAGGACTTATGAAAAGAATTTGACTAATTAAATAAAAACTGGTATTAAATGAAGAATTTCAGATTAGTTTCTCAGGACGAATGATTACCGAGGAAAGAGAAATATAGGATGTGGTGTAACTCTATAAGAAAGAAAGAGGAAAAAAGGATGATAGATGGAAAAGGATCTTGAGTTTCAATTTCTTTTAGAATAAAATGGAGGTAAGAGATGTGTCTCCCGTTGGGCTCCCATTGTCACACATGTTATGTTAACGTGCAGATTTTTTGCAGAGATACAATTAGAGACCATACAAAGCTTCTCAGTTTTGAATTTATATCAAACACTACTGTGTCTCCGTGTTTCCTGTCCCGTGAACTACTCCTGCAGGGCTCTTGTCACAGCTGGCATCCACTCACCTTGACATTAGTTAGTAACAGCTGAGAGTATTTCCCCTCGGAACTACCTGCAATTTAATGAGGGATCCTAGACACTTAGTAGAACCATATACAAAAGTTATAAATATATATGGAGGCATTACAAGCGTATGTATAAAGTCATATTGTTTTATTCCTTCTCTACTTGTTTCTATTGAGGGTGTTTATTGAATTTTGTGCTCATCACAGTATTAGACTGAGAACACGAAAATTAACCAGTCCTTAAGAAGTTTTCTATCTAAGTTCTCAACCAGGAGGCATAATAGTACTCTCTCCATGTTCGAACATATCTGGGGACAGTTCGGTTTGTTCCAATGACGTGGGGGACGTTACTGGCATTTAGTGGGCTGAAACACTTGAGAAAGATTTGCATAGAGCAGAATCATCCAGCCCTAAGCAATGGTGTCTCCATTGATAAACAAATGCTAGAAAAAGTATAATACTCATAGCAATGATTTATTATACCGCACTGTCTTAAGCTTACCTTACCTGCCTTGTTTAATTTAACTTCACATTGACATTTTGGGCTTCCCTTATGGCTCAGCTGGTAAAGAATCTGCCACAATGCGGGAGACCTGGGTTCAATGCCTGGGTTGGGACAATCCCCTGGAGAAGGGAACGGCAACCCACTCCAGTATTCTGGCCTAGAGAGTTCCATGGACATGACTCAGTGGGACACAACTGAGCGACTTTCAATTTCACTTGACACTTCGGAGTAAATACTATCTTCACTTTTTTGAATAGCTGAAAGGATAAACAAGTCTTTCACGGCTATGCTGCTAAGTAGATGGCAGAATCAGATGTTAAACAGTGTTATAGATTAGACCCCAGGACCTATAATTTTAATGACAATTAAATAATTTATTATTATATTAAATTATTTGAATAATTTAATAACAATTTTAATAACTGGCACATAGAGCTTCTTAAGGTAGAGGTAAAGCAGAACATGGAGATCTGTATGCGTGAGCATGCAGAACATGTGTGAGCAAACCCAGAGGGTACAGACTATGATTCATTCATCTCTCTTCCTTCTGCCTCGTGCAAGGACTGCGAAAATTCCTCTCTTCTACCTGTCATTTTATTTAGTTCAATAGTGTGTAAAAATGATCCACATCAAAAAAATGTAAAAAACGCCACGCATCAGGGTCCCTCCCTATAGGGGAAGGAGAGAGCCCAGTTCCTGCAGGATATTCAGGAAAGTCATTCGCACAGGGACCTGACCACACCACACACTGGCTGGTTCACAGGACTTATTATCCTATCCTAGATGTCCTGGTCCTTTTAGCCCTAGCTGCAGGGACCCAAAGTTTAGTTTGCCCCTGCTGAAAATACTAGGTAATGTCAGTGCAGGGGGATAATACACTCTTTCTGCATGTCTGGCCTGCAGTGCAGGGCAGCAATATTTGCTCTTGGGAATGATTGCATTAATTCTTAGAAATTACTTCTAACTGAATGATAATGAAAATACAACATACCAAAATTTGTATAGGATGAAACAAAAGCAATGTTTAAAGACAAGTTTATCATTTTTTTTCTTTTTTTTTTTCTTCTGAAGGCTGTCTTTTCACCTTGCTAATAGTTTCCTTTGATGTGCAGAAGCTTTTAAGTTTAATTAGGTCCCATTTGTTTATTTTTGCTTTTATTTCCAATATTCTGGGAGGTGGGTCATAGAGGATCCTGCTGTGATGTATGTCAGAGAGTGTTTTGCCTATGTTCTCCTCTGGGAGTTTTATAGTTTCTGGTCTTACGTTTTCTCATTATTAGTGTATAGGAGTGCAAGGGATTTCTGTGTGTTGATTTTATATCCTGCAACTTTACTATAATCATTGATTAGTTCTAGTAATTTTCTGGTGGAGTCTTTAGGGTTTTCTATGTAAAGGATCATGTCATCTGCAAACAGTGAGAGTTTTACTTCTTCTTTTCCAATTTGGATTCTTTTTATTTCTTTTTCTGCTCTGATTGCTGTGGCCAAATCTTCCAAAACTATGTTGAATAGTAATGGTGAAAGTGGGCACCCTTGTCTTGTTCCTGACTTTAGAGGAAATGCTTTCAATTTTTCACCATTGAGGATAATGTTTGCTGTGGGTTTGTCATATATAGCTTTTATTATGTTGAGGTATGTTCCTTCTATTCCTGCTTTCTGGAGAGTTCTTATCATAAATGGATGTTGAATTTTGTCAAAGGCTTTCTCTGCATCTATTGAGAAAATCCTATGGTTTTTGTTTTTCAGTTTGTTAATGTGGTGTATAACATTGATTGATTTGTGGATATTGAAGAATCCTTGCATCCCTGGGATAAAGCCCACTTGGTCATGGTGTATGATCTTTTTAATGTGTTGTTGGATTCTGATTGCTAGAATTTTGTTAAGGATTTTTGCATCTATGTTCATCAGTGATATTGGCCTGTAGTTTTCTTTTTTTGTGGCATCTTTGTCAGGTTTTGGTATTAGGGTGATGGTGGCCTCATAGAATGAGTTTGGAAGTTTACCTTCCTCTGCAATTTTCTGGAAGAGTTTGAGCAGGATAGGTGTTAGCTCTTCTCTAAATTTTTGGTAGAATTCAGCTGTGAAGCCGTCTGGACCTGGGCTTTTGTTTGCTGGAAGATTTTTGATTACAGTTTGAGTTTCCGTGCTTGTGATGGGTCTGTTAAGATTTTCTATTTCTTCCTGGCCCAGTTTTGGAAAGTTGTACTTTTCTAAGAATTTGTCCATTTCTTCCACGTTGTCCATTTTATTGGCATATAATTGTTGATAGTAGTCTCTTATGATCCTTTGTATTTCTGTGTTGTCTGTTGTGATCTCTCCATTTTCATTTCTAATTTTATTGATTTGCTTTTTCTCCCTTTGTTTCTTGATGAGTCTGGCTAATGGTTTGTCAATTTTATTTACCCTTTCAAAGAACCAGCTTTTGGCTTTGTTGATTTTTGCTATGGTCTCTTTTGTTTCTTTTGCATTTATTTCTGCCCTAATTTTTAAGATTTCTTTCCTTCTACTAACCCTGGGGTTCTTCATTTCTTCCTTTTCTAGTTGCTTTAGGTGTAGGGTTAGGTTATTTATTTGACTTTTTTCTTGTTTCTTGAGGTATGCCTGTATTGCTATGAACTTTCCCCTTAGGACTGCTTTTAAAGTGTCCCACAGGTTTTGAGTTGTTGTGTTTTCATTTTCATTAGTTTCTATGCAAATTTTGATTTCTTTTTTGATTTCTCTTGTGATTTGTTGGTTATTCAGCAGGGTGGTGTTCATCCTCCATATGTTGGAATTTTTAATAGTTTTTCTCCTGTAATTGAGATGTAATCTTACTGCATTGTGGTCAGAAAAGATGCTTGGAATGATTTCTATTTTTTTGAATTTACCAAGGCTAGATTTATGGCCCAGGATGTGATCTATCCTGGAGAAGGTTCCATGTGCACTTGAGAAGAAGGTGAAATTCATTATTTTGGGATGAAATGTCCTATAGATATCAATTAGGTCTAACTGGTGTATTGTATCATTTAACATTTGTGTTTCCTTGTTAATTTTCTGTTTAGTTGATCTATCCATAGGTGTGAGTGGGGTATTAAAGTCTCCCACTATTATTGTGTTATTGTTAATTTCTCCTTTCATACTTGTTAGCATTTGTCTTACATATTGTGGTGCTCCCGTGTTGGGTGCATATATATTTATAATTGTTATATCTTCTTCTTGGATTGATCCTTTGATCATTAGGTAATGACCATCTTTGTCTCTTTTCACAGCCTTTGTTTTAAAGTCTATTTTATCTGATATGAGTATTGCTACTCCTGCTTTCTTTTGGTCCCTATTTGCATGGAAAATCTTTTTCCAGCCCTTGACTTTCAGTCTGTATGTGTCCCCTGTTTTGAGGTGGGTCTCTTGTAGACAGCATATGTAGGGGTCTTGTTTTTGTATCCGTTCAGCCAGTCTTTGTCTTTGGGTTGGGGCATTCAACCCATTTACATTTAAGGTAATTACTGGTAAGTATGATCCTGTTGCTATTTACTTTATTGTTTTGGGTTCGAGTTTATACACTGTTTTTGTGTTTCCTGTCTAGAAAATATCCTTTAGTATTTGTTGGAGAGCTGGTTTGGTGGTGCTGAATTCTCTCAGCTTTTGCTTGTCTGAGAAGCTTTTGATTTCTCCTTCATAGTTGAATGAGATCCTTGCTGGGTACAATAATCTGGGCTGTAGGTTATTTTCTTTCATCACTTTAAGTATGTCTTGCCATTCCCTCCTGGCTTGAAGAGTTTCTATTGAAAGATCAGCTGTTATCCTAATGGGAATTCCCTTGTGTGTTATTTGTTGTTTTTCCCTTGCTGCTTTTAATATTTGTTCTTTATGTTTGGTCTTTGTTAATTTGATTAATATGTGTCTTGGGGTGTTTCGTCTTGGGTTTATCCTGTTTGGGACTCTCTGGGTTTCTTGGACTTGGGTAATTATTTCCTTCCCCATTTTAGGGAAGTTTTCAACTATTATCTCCTCAAGTATTTTCTCATGGTCTTTCTTTTTGTCTTCTTCTTCTGGGACCCCTATGATTCGAATGTTGTAGCGTTTAATCTTGTCCTGGAGGTCTCTGAGATTGCCCTCATTTCTTTTAATTCGTTTTTCTTTTACCCTCTCTGATTCATTTATTTCTACCATTCTATCTTCTAATTCACTAATCCTATCTTCTGCCTCTGTTATTCTACTATTTGTTGCCTCCAGAGTGTTTTTAATTTCATTTATTGCATTATTCATTTTATATTGACTCTTTTATTTCTTCTAGGTCCTTGTTAAACCTTTCTTGGATCTTCTCAATCTTTGTCTCCAAGCTATTTATCTGTGATTCCATTTTGATTTCAAGATTTTGGATCAATTTCACTATCATTATTCAGAGTTCTTTATCAGGTAGATTCCCTATCTCTTCCTCTTTTGTTTGGTTTGGTGGGCTTTTATCCTGTTCCTTTATCTGCTGGGTATTCCTCTGTCTCTTCATCTTGTTTAAATTGCTGAGTTTGGGGTGTCCTTTCTGTATTCTGGCAGTTTGTGGAGTTCTTTTTATTGTGGTGTTTCCTCGCTCTGTGTGGGTTTGTACAGGTGGCTTGTCAAGGTTTCTTGGTTAGGGAAGCTTGTGTCGGTGTTCTGGTGAGTGGAGCTGTATTTCTTCTCTCTGGAGTGCAATGAAATGTCCAGTAATGAGTTATGGGATGTCTATGGTTTGGGGGTGACTTTGGGCTGCCTGTATCTTGGATCTCAGGGCTGTGTTCCTTGCTGCTGGAGAATTTGCTTGGTATGTCTTGCCCTGAAACTTGTTTCGCCCAGAGAGGTTTACAGCGTTATATGGACAAGAGAAGAGTGAGGAGGGAGTTAGAGGTGACTCGAATGAGATGAGGTGGAGTCAATAGAGGAGAGAGTGGGCTATTCAGTAATCTCTTCCTTATGTGCACTCCACAGCTGGACTGCTCAGAGTTGTTCACAGAGTTATACAGAGAAGAGAAGAAGGAAGAAGGTGGCAGAGGTGGCCAGTAGGATAAATGGGGGGAATGAAAAGGAGGGCGACAGATCCAGCCAGTAATCAGTTCCCTAAGTGTTCTCCACCGTCTGGAACACACAGAAATTCCCAGAGTTGGGTAGAGTAGAGAGGGGTTAGGGAGGAGACACAGGCGACCTAGTGGAGAAAAAGGAGAGTCCAAAGGGAGAGAGAGCATTAAGCCAATAATCTCGCTCCCTAGTGAAAAATGGGTACTGAAGATTGGGTTCTTAAAGGTACAAAATTGGTAACAAATACATAAAAGCAAACATTTAAAATCTAGAGTAGAGTTTGGAATTTCAAAAATACGATGTTAAAGAAAAGAAGAAGGAAAAGCAAGAGAGAAAAAACGAACAAACAAAAACAAACAAGGTCGCAAAAATTATAAAGAAAATATAGGTACAAAATTGATAACTAATACCAAAAAGCAAAAGTTAAAAATCTAGAGTAGAGTTTGGAATTTCAAAAATACAATGTTAAAAAAAGAAGAAGAAAAAGAGAGAGAAAAAAAAACAAACAAGAATAAACAAGGTTGCATAAATTATATATATATAAAAAAAATACAGGTACAAAATTGATAACAAATACCAAAAAGCATAAATTAAAAATCTATAATAGAGTTTGGAATTTCAGATATACAATGTTATTTAAAAGAAGAAGAGAAAGAAACAGAGAAAAAGGAAAAGAAAAAATAAAAAAGGGTCACAGAAATTATATAAAAACAAAAACAAAAAAAAAAAACTATAGGTACAAAATTGATAACAAATACTAAAAAGCTAAAATTAAAAATCTAGAGTAGAGTTTGGAATTTCAAAAATACAATGTTAAAGAAAAGAAGGAAAAAGAAAATAAAAAGGTCAAAAAAATTATTAAAAAAAATATATGAAGTTTGCTTTTAAAAAAAATAGGGTCTTTGTTTTTTGCAATCGGTTATAAAAGTGGAAATTAAAGGAATAATAGAGGACTTAATTTTTTTTTTTTTTTTATAGGCTCACTTGTTCAGTCGCACTGAGGGGAGGTAGGGAGGTAGGGAGGGATGCTGCAAACAAATAACACTGGCGTGTGCTCGCAGTGCCTCAGCCACACTGGGTCTGCCCCCAGTTCACGGCGCGTGTAGCCTCTCTGCCCACACTGCTCAGGCTCTAGGTTGCTCTGCCGCCGAACCATTCGCGGCCCGCCCTGGGCTGCCTGTACTTCCCAGGTCCAAGCTGCTCAGGTTCAGGCACTCAGGTAGTCCTCAGAGGCGCAGACTGTCAGTTGGGCCTGCGTTTTGTGCCTTTCCCAGATCCGAGCAGGTCAGGTGATGAGGTGTTTTGCGCGCGCGATTGCTGCGACTTATCGCCTCCCCGCCACTCGGTTATCTAGTTGTGCACCGGCACACCTTCTCAGGCAGATGTTGACTGTCCAGACCCCCCAAGAAGTTTTAGTTAGCAAAGAAGCCTGCTTACAGTTTTATAGATAATGTCTCTCTGGGGCTGCAATTGTCCCCTTTCGGCTCTGGCTGCCTATCACCGGAGGGGGATGGTCTGCCTCCCGCTATCTCTGTTCAGTCCTTTATTCCGTGCACGGGCCTGGCGGTGTCATAGGTTAGGGCTGGCTTTTCGCGTGGTAGATATCCCACAGTCTGGTTTGCTAGCCCAAATTATTTCGCTCAGATAGTGCTCGGGGTATTCAGGCCAGATTCTTGCGATGCAGCCCGCGCCGTGCCTCCCTGCCCAGCCCCCGCTTGCTAATGGCCTGTGCAGGCGTCTGCGCTGCTTCTCTGCTGGGGGAGTTACCGTAGGGCTCGCAATGTGCGGGTTTTAATTATTTATTTTTCCTCCCTGTTATGTTGCCCTCTGTGCTTCCAAGGCTCAGCACAGATTCAGCAGTGAGAAGGTTTACTGGTGTTTGGAAACTTCTCTCTTTTTAAGACTCCCTTCCCGGGACGGAACTCTGTCCCTCCCTCTTTTGTCCCTTTTTTTGTCTTTTATATTTTTCCCTACCTCCTTTCGAAGACTTGGGTTGCTTTTCTGGGTGCCTGATGTCCTCTGCCGGCTTTCAGAAGTTGTTTTGTGGAATTTACTCGGCGTTTAAATGTTCTTTTGATGAATTTGTGGGGGAGAAAGTGTTCTCCCCATCCTACTCCTCCGCCATCCTATTTGTATCCTGTATTTAAAAAAATGTCTATTCTAATTCCATCTGTCCACTAATTCCTAGAATGAGCAAAGAATTAATTTCTTATTGTCACTGTTTTGTATACCCAGTGAATCTGAGCACTAGTCTCTAGGAATCTGGACTCCGTCTTACTTTCTAAAAAATTGTGTACATGTACGTTTATTTTCTAATCTTTTTGTCATCACAAAGTTTTTTAAAAAAAACACACAAAAATCATTGGTATATTGATTTGAGTTTTATGTGGTCTTTTATGCACAAATTTCACACGTGGTAAAAAAGTCAGTCTTGACTCTTCAACATGTAATGAAATTTTAAAGATTCTTTTAGCAAGCAATCTGAATGCAAGATTCTTTGACATTTTTTATTATTGTTTCCCTTGAACTATCTTTTTGATTTTTTTTTAATGTGGTAAAAGACACATAATAGAAAATGTATTAATATCATCTGAAACATTTTGAAGTGTGCAGTTCAGTAGTGTTAATTATATTCTCATTGTTATGCAACCAATCTTCAGAAATCTATAGTCGTGCAAAACTGAAATTCCATCACCATTAAACAGCAATTCTCCATGTCTCCTTCTACCTAGCTCCTAGAAACCACCACTGTGATATTTTCTTTTCTTTCTTTATTATTTATTTTTTTTTTTTTTACTGTTTAACCATACTACAAAGCATGTGGGATCTTAGTTGCCTGACCAGGGGTTGAACCAATGCTCCCTGCTGTGGAAGGGCAGAGTCTCAACCATTGGACTGCTAGGGAAGTTCCCATTATATTTTCTGTGTGTCTGATTTGAGTGCCTGGATACTTGCTGTAAATGTAATCAAACACAGAGTATTTGTCTTTTTGTTACTGGATTGCTGCCGCTAAGTCACTTCAGTCGTGTCCGACTCTGTGTAGCCCCATAGACAGCAGCCCACCAGGCTCCCCTGTCCCTGGGATTCTCCAGGCAAGAATACTGGAGTGGGTTGCCATTTCCTTCTCCAATGCGTGACAGTGAAAAGTGAAAGTGAAGTTGCTCAGTTGTGTCTGACTCTTAGCGACCCCTTGGACTGTAGCCAACCAGGCTCCTCCATCCATGGGATTTTCCAGGCAAGAGTGCTGGACTGGGTTGCCATTTCCTTCTCCGTGTTACTGGATTATTTTAGTATTCTGTCCTTTTGGTTTGTACAGGTTATAACACATGTCAGAACTTTTTTTTTTTTTTAATGGCGAATACTATTCTGTTATATGTTTACATCAGATTTAGTTTATCCATTCATCTTATCAGTGGACCTTTGGGTTGCTTCCACCTTTGGGCTTCTGTGAGTAGTGCTGCTAGGAACACGGGTGTACAAGCATCTCTTCAAGACCACGCTTTCAATTCTTCTGAGCATATTCCAAATGTAGACTTGGTGGACCATACAGAAATTTAATTTTTAATTTTTTGAGGAACCACCATGCTCTTTCATGGTGACTATGCTATTTTACATTCCTATAAATAGTGCAAAAGGGGAGTTGTCTGGTGGTCCAGTGGTTAGGAATCTGTTTGCCAGTGCAGGGGACACGAGTTCAACCCCTGGTCTGGGGAGATTTCAGATTCTGTGGGGCAGTGAAGCCTGTGGGCCACAGTTACTGGACCTGTGTGCTCTAGAGCCCATACACTGCAACTGCTGAGGCCACACACTGCATCCAGAGAGTTTCCTCCACTTGTGGCAACTAGAGAAAGCCCGTATCCAGCAGCAAAGACCCAGTGCCGCCATAAAGAAAGAAATATCAACATAGTGCACAGAGATTTCCTTTTTTAGCATCCTTGTCAACAGGTGTTCCTTTTTCTTTTATTTCTTTTTTCTTTTTATAGCAGCTACTTCAGTGGGTATGAGCTGGATGTGTCACTGTGGTTTTGATTTGCATTTCCCTGTTGACTAGAGATGTGGTACATCTTTTCATGTGCCTATTGGCCATTCGTATATGTTCTTTGGAGAAACTTCTTTCAAATCCTTTAGTCATTTTTTATTATGATCTTTTTGTTTCTGTTGTTGTTAAATCTTAGAAATTGCCCTTATATTCTACATTTTACCTCATTGTCAGATAAATGGTTTGCAAATGTTTCCTTCCATTCCTTGAGTTGTCTTTTCACTATTGATTGTGTCCTTGATGCACAAAAGTTTTACATTTTGGTGTAGTCCAGTTTATCTCTTTTAACTTTGTTTGTCTATGCTTTCGGTGTCATGTCTTATGGAGTTGAGACCATGCTACACTAAAATATGACACCTTGGCATATTTTATATATTAAGTTGAAGGACTCTGAGAAAACAGCAGAAGTAGGAAGGTTACTTTGTCCCTCTGCTCACCCTTCACCCCTGACGTAGGTCATAATACTCTTAAGTTAGAAGTGCTTTCCCCATAGAAGCAAAGGTGTGTCCTCATCGCCAAAGACAAAAGGATGCCAGAAAGACTCCAAATAGGTCTTGCTAAGTTTCCCCCAGTATACTACACTCCCCTCATGCTCCTTGGCCTATTATATTTCTTCCTGAATATCCACCCTACATCAACACTCAGGCTTCACTGTTTCTTCAGATCTTGGTTTTCTTATGAAGGCTCCCATGTTTCTTAAGACTTATGTTAATAAATTTATATGCTTTCTCCTATTAGTCTGTGTTGGTCAATTTGATTTTCAGAGTTAGCCAAGGATCCTGAAAAGGTGGAGTAAAAAAAAATATTACCCCAAATTTCTAAGAAATCACAATGGAATATGTCATGAAGCTTTTCTTCTTTGTTTTCTTCTAAGACTTTTCTAGATAGACGTCTTGCATTTATATCTTTGATGCATTTTCAGTTCTTTTTGTCTATAGTGTAAGGTAAGGGTACAACTTGTTCTTTTGCATGTGGATATCTAGTTTTCCCACAACTGTTTGCTGAAAAATTTTTTTTTCCCCCATTGAATGGTCATAGCTTCCTTATCAGGAATCATTTGGCTATGATTGTGAGGATTTATTTCTGGGCTCTTTATTCTATTCCATTGTTCTGTCTGTATTTATACACATACCACACTGTTTTGATTACAATAGCATTGTGATAAGCTTGAAATCAGAAAGTGTGAGACATTTAACCTTGTACATTTTCAAGATTGTTTTGGCTATAGAAGCTCTCAGGTTTACCATTATGGCACAGTTATAAAGAGGGCAAAATTTGCAAAACATACGTGAGAATTCATCATTTTTTTCCTAAGTCTCCTAATTTTTTGATACTCAAGCAATTTTTATGAAGTCTTTCAAGTCACCATTCTGTCATCAGCCTTGTAAATTTATCTTCATTTGTTCACTAGAGTAACTCTTCCATACAAGTGCTTTTCTAAGTATCTGAACTGTGTTTTGACATCATGAAATCCTGCATCATTTGCAAGAAGTGCAGTTCTGTTCGGAAATAGATTTGCTCTTGTGTTTCATAGTGCAAACAGTTGTTTACATGTACTAACCAGTGAATGCTACCTCACTTGTCTCAATGCATTAGGAGATCTTTGTGTTAAGTAGGGAGGTATGTAAACTGGAGACTAAGTTTTATAAATTGTCAGTTGTGTAGTGAATATTTTGTACAGAATTAAACTGTGAATTTGGGGTTTCTGATGGTAAATAATCAGATAAAGGTAAGTTGTCATTGTTAAGTCCACGAGAATAGGTGTGTTCTAAAGAGTGAATGCTTTGTGAGAAGTGGAAAGAAAACCAAAGTACACATGAGGCCCCTGACTTTTAGAGTTGAGGACAAAAATATTGAATGTTCCTGGGTGGGAGAATGAATTTTCAAAGAATTATGAGTAGAATTTGACTAATTAAATGAAAACAGATATTAAATAAAAATGTTCAGCTTAGTTTCTCAGGAAGACTGATTAGGGAGGAAACAGAAGCATGGGATGTGGTGTAATTCTGTAAGGAAGAAAGAGGGCAAGAGGCTGATAGACAGAAAGGGAACTTGGGTTTCAATTTCTTTTAAAATAAAATGAGAGGTAAGAGATGTGTCTCCCATTGGGCTCACATTGTCACACATGTTCTTATTTTTGTGTGCAGATTTTTTGCAGAGAGACAGTTAGAGACCATACAAAGCTTCTCAGTTTTGAATTTATATTGAACACTAGAGTGTCGCCATGTTTCCTGTCCCATGAACTACTCCTGCAGGGCTTTTGTCAGAGCTGGCATCCACCCACATTGACGTTAGTAACAGCTGAGAGTATTTCCCCTTGGCTGCTACTGCTGCTAAGTCGCTTCAGTCATGTCCGACTCTGTGTGAACCCATAGATGGCAGCCCACCAGGCTCTGCTGTCCCTGGGATTCCCCAGGCAAGATTACTGGAGTGGGTTGCCATTTCCTTCTCCAGTGAATGAAAGTGAAAAGTGAAAGTGAAGTTGCTTAGTCGTGTCCAACTCTCCGAGACCCCATGGACTGTAGTCTGCCAGGCTCCTCCGTCCATGGGATTTTCCAGGCAAGAGTACTGGATTTCCCAGGCAAGAATATTTCCAGGCAATTACCATTGCCTTCTCCAATTTCCCCTTGGAACTATCTGCAATTTAATGAGGGATTCTAGACATTTCATAGAAGTACACACACACACACATACAAGGTATAAATATATAATGGTGGCCTTTCCAGCATATCTATAAAGTCATATTGTTTTATTCATTCTCTACCCATTTCTATTAATGGTGTTTACTGAGTTGTGTGCTAGTCACAGTGTTATACTTAGAACACAAAAATAAACAAGTCCTTAGAAGAAGTTTGCTATGTACATAGTTCTCAACAGGGAGGCATAAGAGTATTCTCTCCATGTTTGAGCATATCTGGGGGCAGTTTGATTTGTTCAGTGACCTGGGGGACATTCTGTAATGTGGAAAGATTACTGTGGAAAGATTTTCCTAAAGAAGAATTATCCAGCCCTAAGCAGTGGTGTCTCCATTGATAAACAAATGCTAGAAAAAGAATAAGTGCTAGTGGCAGTGATTTATTATATACCATACTGTCTGAAACACCTTGGCTGCATTGTTTAATTTAAGCTCACCTTGTCACTTTGGAGTAACTACTATCTCCACTTTCAAGAATGGCTGAAAGGAGAAAGTCTTTCAAGGTTATGTTGCTAAGTTAACGGCAGGGCTAGTTTTTAAACAGTGTCCTAGATTAGACCCCAGAACCTACAATTTTAATAACTGGACCATAGAGTTTCTTAAGCTGAAGCTAAAACGGAACCTGGAGATCATGCTCGAGCAATCCAGAGGGCACCTACTATGATTTAGTCATCTGTCTTCCTTAAACCTAGTACAAGGACTGCCAAAATGCCTTTCCTTTAACTGTCATTTTATTTAGTCTAATCTGTCTCATTTTTATAGACAAAGAAAAGTGAGGCTCAGGAAGGTTAAGTCCTTCTAATATGTGGCAGAGCTGAGATTAGAATCCAAGGAAAGTGGCCTAGCCGTTACGGAAAACAGTTACGATAATAAGCCCAAAAGTGAAAGATAACTCCCGTATGATCCAGCATCCCCACTTCTGGGAAATAAGCCAAAGGAAATGAAATCAGTATGTTGAAGTGCTCTCTGTACCCCAGTGTTCATTGCAGCATTATTTGAAACTACCAAGAAATAGAGGAATCTGTGTTTGTTGACAGATGAATAAAGGTGGATAACAAATCTATGGTGTGTGTATATATATATATTCATATGTATTCTATATGTATATGTATGGTGGCATATTATTCAGCCATGAGAAAGAAGGAAATCCTCCCATTTGTGACAACATGGATGAAGCTTGAGGGCATATGCTAAGTGAGATACTTCAGATAAAGACAAATAGTGTACGATCTCACTTGTATGTGGAATCTAAAAATGCCAAACTCTTGGAGGAATGTTTGTTGTTTGAGGGGGGAGGGGGTTGGGGAGGTATTGGTCGAAGGACATAAACATAAGATGACTAAGTTCTAGGGGTCTAATATATAGCATGGTGACTCTAATACCATAGAGTATTGTAATGTATACTTGAGAGTTGTTACCAGAGTAGATCTTACATGTTTTGACCACAAAAGGAAAGAAAAGGGTAACGATATGAGGTGGAAGATGTGTGAACTAACCTTATTATGGAAATTCTTCTATAGCATACTTTGTTGTTGTTATTTAGTTGCTCAGTCATGCCTGACTCTTTGGCGACCCCATGGACTATCACCCATCCGGCTCCTCTGCCCATGGGATTTCCCCGGCAAGAATACTGGAGTGGATTGCCAGTTCCTTCTCCAGGGGACCTTCCTGACCCAGGGATTGAACACTCAGACCCATGTCTCCTGCATTGGCAGGAAGATTCTTTATGGCTGAGCTCCAGGGAAGCTCCAAAAAGGTACAGGACGTTGACACATTTTATTACTAGTGAGGTAGACTTTGACCATGTGTTTAGGGTGGTGTCTGTGAGGGTTCTCCAATGTAGATTTAAATTTTAACTTTGTAATTAATAAGCATCTTGTAGGGAGATACTCCCAAGGCTTTGTGAATTAGTGAGTTGGATTTCAGGAAATATCCAAAATGAGCACATTTAACTCTTTGCGTATGAATGATGTATATCAGAGAAAGTGATGGCTGAAAGTGGTTATACTGTGAACGAATCTTAAAGTCCCTCATTTGAGATAGAAGGGTTCACCTAAAAGCCAGCTGAGAATGTCATCTCAGATGTGGGATGACCAGCAGCCCAGCCCATCTCCTCACCTCAGATTGCTTTATTCCTTCCTGACTGCCATTAGGATGTACCATGTATCCAGAGGTCATTGCTCTCTGACTACGTTTGTGTTCGAGTAGAGGAAGAATCCATTCAAGTCTTCCTGTCCTTCCCACCCATTTAAAATAATTGTTGTTTGGTCTGTCGATGTCTCTCTTTCTCCCCCTCTGCAGTGAGAGATGTGTTTCACTAACTTGGCCCATGTTCCAGTCACCCATGTGTTCAGTGGCTCCTTGAACCAGGGAACCAGGGGTCGCTGACAAATCTAGTATTTTTGATAATCAGCCAGTCCCTGTAGTCAAACCCACACATCAAAAAAATTAAGATGAAAAAGGGACTTCCCTGGTGGTCTAGCAGTTAAGACTTCACCTTCCAGCGCAGGGGACTGCAGGTTCAATCCCTGGTTGGGGAGCAAAGATTCCACATGCTTCCAGGCCAAAAAACCAGAATGTAAAACAGAAGCAATATTGTAACAAGTTTAATAGACTTTAAAAATGATCCACATCAAAAACATTTTGAAAACCTCATGCATCAGGGCCCTTCCCCATGGGAGAAGGTGAGAACCCAGCTCCTGCAGGACATTCAAGAAACTCATCAGCTTGGGGACCTGACCAC
This sequence comes from Bos indicus x Bos taurus, assembly GCF_003369695.1. Classification (NCBI taxonomy): domain Eukaryota; kingdom Metazoa; phylum Chordata; class Mammalia; order Artiodactyla; family Bovidae; genus Bos; species Bos indicus x Bos taurus. Next base: position 14,098,046 of record NC_040089.1, read on the forward strand.
ACTGCACACCGGCTGGTTCACAGGACTTATTAGCCTATCCCAGACGTCCCGGTCCTATTAACACTGGCTGCAGGGATCAAAAGTTCCCTTTGACCCTTCTGAAAATATTAGGTAATGTCAGTGCAGGGGGATAATACACTCTTTCTGCATGTCTGCCCTGCAGTGCAGCAATTGTTGCTCTTGGGAATGATTGTGCTAATTCTTAGGTCATTAACACCAAGTACTAAATGACAACACACTTCTCTAACCAGAGAGAAGGCAAAACAGAGGATGATACATCTTTCTGGAGCATAAAGTTTATTAAGACTATGAAGAACCAAGGAGATGACAAGCATTATCCCCTTCCCCACCAACGTGAAAGACAGACGTGTGGGGGTTGGGGGACATGCCCCAAGGCACAGTCCAGTCTCTGAAGTTTCACCCAGCAGGGGAAGTGGGGCAGCCAGGCCAGGGTGGTGCCTCTTCTGGTTGCCCAGACCACTCCAGAGCATCCTCTGAGCTGGCCTGGGTTTTGGATAGGAGGCTTTCTTTTAGGCGGTGGAGTTGCTGGATTTGAATCCCATCATCCAGGTGGGAACTCGACCAGATCCCAGGGAGCTTGTCAGGTCATCCACTGTCTGTTTCTGGCGCCACTTTATTACTAGCTCTCTTGCTGGGCAGCCCACAGCAAAGATATTTAAATATACGTCTCCAGATACTCCCAGCCAACCCCTTCTTTTTCTAGGTGAGGCCAGAGGGAGTGACAGGGGACATATCCTCGGGGTGCCCAACAAGGGTGGTGCTTCCTGCATCAGGCACCTCCGGGAGGCAGTGAGTTCCTTCAGGGACTTTCCGCTGATGTCATGGGTGCCATTGGTGTTGCAGGTGTCACAGGTGGTGTGGTTGTCCTGTGTGCCGTGGGTTCTGTGAGTGTTGTGGGTGACGTGGGTGCCACGGGTGACACTGGTGTCATGGGTGCCCCTGGTGTGATGTGTGTCACAGTTGCCATGGGTGCCATCTGTGTCGCTGGCACCCCTGGTGTCACGGGTGACGTTAGTAGCATGAGTATCCTGGGTGCTATGGTCACCACTGGTGTCACGGGTGCCTCTGTTGTCACAGGTATCTCGGTTGCCATGGTGTCATGTACGTTGCAGGCCCCCGTGGTGTCCTGGGTGCTCAGGGCATCATAGGTGTGGCTGGTGTCACGGGTGCCCCTTGTGTCATGGGTGCCACAGGTGTCATGGGTGCCACAGGTGTCATGGGTGAGGCTGGTGCTGCTGGTATCATAGCTGTCATGGGTTCACTGGGTTCACTGGCGTCACGGGCATCATAGAAGTCATCGATGATGCTGGTGTCACGGGTGAGGCAGGTGTCACTGGTGACGCAGGTGTCACAGATGACACGGGTGTCATCTATGTTGCAGGCCCCAGTGGTGTCATGGGTGCTTAGGGCGTCATAGGTGAGGCTGGTATCCCAGGTATGGCGGGTGTCATGGGTGGTGCAGGCGTCACAGGTGAGGCTGGTACGTCTGGTATAACAGGTGTCGTAGGTGCTGATGGTGTCGCGGGCGTCTCTGGTTACACGGGCAACACTGGTATCACAGGTGTGGCTGCTGTCACGCCTGCCACAAGAGTCGCAGGTGAGCCTGGTCCCGCTCGTGTTGTGGCGGTCACCGGCGTGATCAGTGGCTCGGGCGCAGCTGGCATCGTGGGTGTTGTGAGTGGAGGGGTCTGGGCTGGGGGTGACGGTCCTTGCCTCCGGGAAAGGTGGGGGAGTGGCAGGCTCTCTGGTCTTCTCCCTTGACTCCTGGTTCTCCTGCTGCTGAATGGTCTCCCAAAGCCAGGCGGGAATAAACATGGAAACCTCAGGGCTGACGGGAGGCGTACGTTCTCGGCTGCTGACGTTGGAGGAAATGGCCGGCCACACAATAATGTTGCGGGCCCTCACCTTGGGTTCATTCACGTGCATGCTGTCCCTACAACTGAGTACGTCTAAGCCCTGGATCTGGTCCCTCCACCAGCCAATATCGTCTCCACTCTTTCTGGTAATGGAATATACCAGTTGGGGAGACCTGTCTACCCCCTTAGAGGCCAAAGGCCGAGTGACGGAGGCGGAGGTCCGAGGCCCGGGAGGTATCACAGGTGGGAGTGCTCATCACAGGCTGACGGGAGTGGCTCCTCCTAGCCCATGTTCACCCATGAATGCTGCCAAACATCATCTAAAGTACCACTGTTGGTAGGATTGAGCATTAGCATTTTTTCTGTTAAATCTGTTATCTCATTGGATAGATACTACTGCCCCCTAAAGCACACGCTGCCGCAGCTCCCAGAAACCTTGTCCCCCAAAGGAGAGGGATACAGTTGCCATGGTGTACAGGACGCCTCTAAGGCTCCACGCATCCACCTCTGGGGCTGTGTAAGGCATTCCCAGGAAGAGTTCTGGGGCCATGAACACGGGACTGCTGCAGAAAGTGTCTGGCTTCTTTCCTGGGGGCCACTGGTCGCTAAGGTCAAAGTGGAGATCTTGGCGTTGTTTTTGGTATCGAGGACGAGCTTGCCTGGCTTCAAGTCCCGGTGGCCCCTCGGCCCCTGGTGGCAGTGCTGCAGAGCCGAGACCAGCTGGCGGAATGGGCCTCGGGCCTCCCCATCCGTCTTGTGGCCTTTGGCCTCCAAGTGGGTGAACTCGTCTTCCCCGCTGAGGTACTGCCATACTATAAACAGAGTCTCCTCACTATCAATCAGTTCAAGGAGTTTCACAATATTCGGGTAGTTTACAATTCTCAGGCTGTTAACCTCTCAAAACAGTTCCTGGAGGCTGGAGAAGCTCTGATTTGTCTTGTGAATGTCCTTGATGGCTACCACTCCCATGGTCAGAACATGCCTGGCCAACTTCACTTTGGCAGAGTGGCCTTCACCAATTGTGTGAAGGATCTCATAATTTTCAATATGAGCCGCCTTTTTAGCGGAGATGGCCACGAGGTCCTGCATCCCTACCTATACTAACTACGAGTCAGCTATACTAATTACCTAACTATACTAACTATACCAGTAACTATACTAAGTACCACTAAGCCCTCACAAAGAATGCTAACTGTTCTAACAATACTGCGTATGCTGACAGTGCTATACATCTATTCTAATGCTCTCAACTATACTAAGAGTGCTAACACTAACTATACTAATGAACTGTTCACTAAACCACCTTAAGTCTGCAGCAAGTGAAGAACCAAGGTTTTGGCAATAACTATACCCTCCCCCACCACCATGAAAGGCAGAAGTGTGGGGAATGGGGGACATGCCCCACGGCACAGTCCAGTCACTGAAGTTTCACCCAGCAGGGGAGGAGGGGCAGCCAGGCCAGGGTGATGCCTCTTCTGGTTGCACAGACCACCCCAGAGCATCCTCTGAGCTGGCCAGGGTTTTGGATAGGAGGCTTTCCTGAAGGCGGTGGAGGTGCTGGATTTGAATCCCATCATCCAGGTGGGAACATGACCAGGTCCCAGGGAGCTTGGCAGGTCATCCATTGGCTGTTTCTGGTATCACTTTAATATTAGCCCTCTTCCTGGGCAGGCCACAGCAAATATATTTAGAGAGACATCTCCAGATTCTCCCAGCCACCCCCCTCTTTTTCTGGTGGGGCCAGAGGGAGTGACTGGGGACATATCCTCGGGCTGCCCAACAAGGATGGAGCTTCCCACATCAGGCACCTCCGGGCGGCAGTGGGTTCCTTCAGGGACTTCACCGCTGATGTCATGGGTGCCATTGGTGTTGCAGGTGTTACAGATGATGTGATTGTCCTGTGTGCCATGGGTTCTGTGAGTGTTGTGGGCGATGCGTGTCCGTGGGTGACACTGGTGTCACGGGTGGGGCAGGTGTCACTGGTGACACTGGTGTCACAGGTATCTCGGTTGCCATGGGTGTCATGTATGTTGCAGTCCCCAGTGGTGTCCTGGTGCTCAGGGCATCATAGGTGACGCCGATGTCACAGGTGTGGCTGTTGTCAGGTCCCTCTTGTGTCATGGGTGCCACAGGCGTCATGGGTGAGGCTGGTGCTGCTGGTATCATAGCTGTCATGGGTTCATTGGCGTCACGGGCTTCACTGAAGTCATGGATGATGCTGGTGTCACAGGTGAGGCAGATGTCATGGGTGACACTGGTGTCACGGGTACTGTGGGTGCCACGGGTGACATCTGTGTTGCAGGCACCTGCGGTGTCCTAGGTGACTAGGGCGTCGCAGGTGAGGTTGGTGTCACGGGTGTGGCTGGTGAACACGGAAGCCCCTGATGTCACGGGTGCCGCTGGTGTCATGAGTTCCTGTGGTGTCCTGTGTGCTGCAGGTGTCACAGGCGAGGCTGGTACCACTGGTTTCACAGCTGTCGCAGGTGCTGCTGGTGTCACGGGTGCCTGTGGTGTCACGGGTGAGGCAGGTGTTACTGGTGATGCAGGTTATCGTGGGTGTCATGGGTGTCATCTATGTTGCAGGCCCCAGTGGTGTCCTGGGTGCCTAGGGCATCATAGGTGAGGCTGGTATCCCAGGTGTGGCTGGTGTCACGGGTGCTGCAGGCATCACAGGTGAGGCTGGTACCTCTGGTATCGCAGGTATCGGGCTGATGGTGTTGCAGGCGTCTCTGGCGTCACAGGTAACGCTGGTATCACAGGTGTGGCTGCTGTCACGCCTGCTGCAAGAGTCGCAGGTGAACCTGGTCCTGCACGTGTCGTGGCAGTCATTAGTGGGATCGGTGGCTTGGGCGCTGCCGGCATTGTGGGTGTTGTGAGTGAAGGGGCCTGGGCTGGGGGTGACAGTCCATGCCTCCGGGCAAGGTGGGGGAGTGGCAGGCTCTCTGGTCCTCTCCCTTGACTCCTGGTTCTCCTGCTGCTGAATGGTCTTCCAAAGCCAGGCGGGAATAAGCATGGAAACCTCAGGGCTGGCGGGAGGCGTATGTTCTCGGTTGCTGACATCGGAGGAAATGGCCGGCCTCACAATAATGTTGCGGGCCCTCACCTTGGGTTCACTCACGTGCATGCTGTCCCTACATCTGAGTACGTCCAAGCCCTGGATCTGGTCCCTCTACCAGCCCATATCATCTCCACTGTTTCTGGTAATGGAATATATCAGTTGGGGAGACCTGTCTACCCCCTTAGAGGCCAAAGGCCGAGTGACGGAGGCGGAGGTCCGAGGCCCGGGAGGTATCACGGGTGGGAGTGCTCATCACAGGCTGGCGGGAGTGGCTCTTCCTGGCCCGTGTTCACCCATGGATGCTGCCAAACATCAACTAAAGTACCTCTGTTGGCAGGGATCAGCGTTAGCATTCTGTCTAGTAAATCTGTTATCTCATAGGATATATATTTCGGCACCTGGTACTGCCCCCTAAGCACACGCTGCCGCAGCTCCCAGAAATCTTGTCCTCCGAAGGGGAAGGATCCAGTTTCCATGTTGTACTGCTGAGGCTCCACACATCCTCCTCTGGCCTGTGTAAGGCATCCCCAGGAAGAGTTCTGGGGCCATGAACGCGGGACTGCCGCAGAAAGTGTCTGGCTTCTTTCCTGGGGGCCTCTGGTCACTAAGGCTGAAGTCGGAGATCTTGGCGTTGTTGTTGGCATCGAGGAGGAGGTTGCCCAGCTTGAAGTCCTGGTGCACCTTGCCCCCTTGTGGCAGTGCTGCAGAGCCGAGACCAGGTGGCGGATCGGGCCTTGAGCCTCCCCATCTGTCTCGCGGCCTTTGGCCTCCAACTGGGTGAACCTGTCTCCGCTGCTGAGGTACTCCTATAGTATAAACAGAGTCTCCTCAGTATCAGTCACTTCCAGGAGTTTGACAGTATTCGGGTGGTTTAACATTCTCATGCTGTTAACCTCTCAAAACAGTTCCTGTAAGCTGGAGAAGCTCTGATTTGTCTTGTGAATGGCCTTGATCGATACCACTCCCCTGATCAGAACATGCTGGGCCAACTTCACTTTGGCAGTGTGGCCTTCACCAATTGTCTGAACTATCTCATAATTCTCAATATGAGCAATCTTGTTAGCGGAGATGGCCATGAGGTCCTGCATCCCTAACTATACTAACTACCACTGCTGCTGCTGCTGCTCAGTCGCTTCAGTCGTGTCCGACTCTGTGCGACCCCACAGAGGGCAGCCTACCAGGCTCCCCAGTCCCTGGGATTCTCCAGGCAACAACACTGGAGTGGGTTGCCATTTCCTTCTCCATTAACTACCACTGCTGCTGCTGCTGCTGCTGCTGAGTCGCGTCAGTTGTGACCGACTCTGTGCTACCCTATAGACGGCAGCCCACCAGGCTCCCCTGTCCCTGGGATTCTCCAGGCAAGAACACTGGAGTGGGTTGCCAGCTATACTAATTACCTAACTATACTAACTATACCACTAAGTATACTCACTACCACTAAGCCCTCACTAAGAATCCTAACTGTTCCAGCAATACTGCATATGCAAACAGTCCTATACAACTATATTAATGCTCACTACTGTGCTAACAGTGCTAACACTAACTATGCTAATCAAGTATTAACTATACGACCTTTTGCTAAGTATACAAATGGTACTAACAGTGCTAACACAAACTATACTATCTATGCTAACAATATTATATATGCCAAATATTCTAACTATATCAATGATACTCTCTCTACTAATACTAGCTGCACTAAAACAAAATAAGATAAAATGAGAAAATGAAGGGAAAAAATTGGAAAAAAAAAAAACAAAAAAATGAGGAGAAACTAAAAATGAAAGAAGAAAATGATCAGACACAAATTTAAAAAATGAGAAAATGATAAAGGAAAAAAAGAAAAAGAAAAAAGAGAGGAAAAGGAAAAAAAATCAACAAAATCATGGACAAAAGCTCGCTAACTGTAGGTCCAGCCATCAGGTCACCAAAATCAACTTCCTGGGCTCTGTGGACAAAAACCTGCACCCAGCTGGGGTCTTATAAAGGGTGTTTTGTGAGTTTCATCACAGTGATTGCCTGTGAGGTCAGAGCAAGCAACAGACCAATCGTGGTTGGGGTTAAGCCCAGTGGTTTTCTCCCTTTTCAGGTCCAATGCCCCTTTACACTTAGGAAAAAGGTCCCAAAGAGGTTTTTCTTTTAATATATTAGAGACTGGTATTCACTTTGATAGAAATTAAAATCTGTAGGAGGCTTCAGCAACTTTTTCATTTCTAGTTTGAATAATTAGTAATAATTTAAAGGACCTCATAATGTCTACACTTGAAATATTCAGTTCTTTTTCCTTAATCTCTGGTCACAAAGTGATGATTTAACTGACTTGATGAAACTGTAGGAAAATGTTCTATTGTGTGAGACACTGGTAAAGCACATTATTAATGTTTATGAAGCTGAGGGAAGATATTCCAGGAGGATCAAGAGCAGATTTCTCATTGGGAGCCTCAGAAGTCAGATGACATGGGTCAGTGTCTTTGAAATGTGGAAGGAAAGAAGCTGTTAACTAAGAATCCTATGTTTAGCAAAACTGTCCTTCAAAAATGAAACAGTGATAGAGGCATTCCCAGTTCATGAGAGTTGTGGGAATTCTCCACCACCCGACCTTCCTGAGCAGGGAGTCCTTCAGGTTGGAATGAAAGATCCTCAACAGTAACTCTAAGCCTTATGAAGAGATGAAGATCTCTGGTAAAAGGTGATAAACGGATGATTAGAAAAAAGTGCTACACTGCTGTAATTAAAATGGATAACCAGCAAGGACCTACTGTATAGCCCAAGGAATTCCACACAATGATATGTGGCAGCCTGGATGAGAGAGGTGTTTGAGGGAGAATGGATACACGTGTATGTATGGCTGAATCCCTTTTCTTGCCACCTGAAATTATCACAGTATTGTCAATCAGCTGTGTTATTGTTGTTCAGTCACCTAGTCATGTCCCACTCTGCAACCCCATGGACTACAGCACTCCAGGCCTCCCTGTCCCTCAGTCAGTCAGTTCAGTCGCTCAGTCGTGTCCGACTCTTTGTGACCCCATGGACTGCAGCACACCAGGTCTCCCTGTCCATCACCAACTCCCGGAGTTCACTCAGACTCATGTCCATCGAGTCAGTGATGCCATCCAGCCATCTCATCCTCTGTCGTCCCCTGCTCCTCTTGCCCCCAATACCTCCCAGCATCAGAGTCTTTTCCAATGAGTCAACTCTTTGCACGAGGTGGCCAAAGTACTGGAGTTTCAGCTTTAGCATCATTCCTTCCAAAGAAATCCCAGGGCTGATCTCCTTGCAGTCTAGGGGACTCTCAAGAGTCCTGTCCAACACCACAGTTCAAAAGCATCAATTCTTGGGCGCTCAGCCTTCTTCACAGTCCAACTCTCACATCCATACATGACCACAGGAAAAACCATAGCCTGGACTAGACGGACCTTTGTTGGCAAAGTAATGTCTCTGCTTTTGAATATGCTATCTAGGTTGGTGATAACTTTCCTTCCAAGGAGGAACTGTCTTTTAATTTCATGGCTGCAGTCACCATCTGCAGTGATTTTGGAGCCCAGAAAAATAAAGTCTGACACTGTTTCCACCGTTTCCCCATCTATTTCCCATGAAGTGATGGGACCGGATGCCATAATCTTCGTTTTCTGAATGTTGAGCTTTAAGCCAACTTTTTCACTCTCCACTTTCACTTTCATCAAGAGGCTTTTGAGTTCCTCTTCACTTTCTGCGATAAGGGTGGTGTCATCTGCATATCTGAGGTTATTGATATTTCTTCCGGCAGTCTTGATTCCAGCTTGTGCTTCTTCCCGTCCAGCGTTTCTCATGATGTACTCTGCATAGAAGTTAAATAAGCAGGGTGACAATATACAGCCTTGACATACTCCTTTTCCTATTTGGAACCAGTCTGTTGTTCCATGTCTTGTTCTAACTGTTCTTTCCTGACCTGCATATAAGTTTCTCAAGAGGCAGATCAGGTGGTCTGGTATTCCCATCTCTTGAAGAATTTTCCACAGTTTATTGTGATCCACACAGTCATAGGCTTTGGCATAGTCAATAAAGCAGAAATAGATGTTTTTCTGGAACTCTCTTGCTTTTTTGATGATCCAGCGGATGTTGGCAATTTGATCTCTGGTTCCTCTGCCTTTTCTAAAACCAGCTTGAACATCAGGAAGTTCACGGTTCACATATTGCTGAAGCCTGGCTTGGAGAATTTTAAGCATTACTTTACTAGCCTGTGAGATAAGTGTAATTGTGTGGTAGTTTGAGTATTCTTTGGCATTGCCTTTCTTTGGGATTGGAATGAAAACTGACCTTTTCCAGTGCTGTGGCCACTGCTGAGTTTTCCAAATTTGCTGGCATATTGAGTGCAGCACTTTCACAGCATCATCTTTCAGGATTTGGAATAGCTCAACTGGAATTCTATCACCTCCACTAGCTTTGTTCGTAGTGATGCTTTCTAAGGCCCACTTGACTTCACATTCCAGGATGTCTGGCTCTAGGGTAGTGATCACACCATCGTGATTATCTGGGTTGTGTAGATCTTTTTTGTACAGTTCTTCAGTGTATTCTTGCCATCTCTTCTTAATATCTTCTGCTTCTGTTAGGTCCATCCCATTTCTGTCCTTTATCGAGCCTATCTTTGCATGAAATGTTCCTTTGGTATCTCTGATGTTCTTGAAGAGATTTCTAGTCTTTCCCATTCTGTTGTTTTCCTCTATTTCTTTGCATTGATCGCTGAAGAAGGCTTTCTTATATACTATAGCATACTAATCTATACTAACTATAGACCCTATGTCCAAATACAGTCAAATTGGTGGTTAGGGCTTCAGTATATACATTTTGAGGGGAAACAGTTTGGTCTATACATTCCATCTTTTGCCCACCCCCGCCCAGATTCATGTCCTTGTCATGTGCTATTAAGATACACTCACCTCATCTCGACATCCCTAGAAGTCTTAAGCCATTCCAACATCTATTCCAAGCCCAAAGTCTCACTAAAATGTCACCTGATCAGGTATAGGTGAGAAGTGATGCGTAAAATTAACCCTCACAGAACCCATAAAGAAAAATATAACACATTGTTGAAACACAAATAACAGAAAAGTTGAACAAGTAAAGGTATTCTCAGTGCTATAAAGGAGTCCAGTCCCTTAAATGAACCGGAACATGTACCTCCAATTCAGATTGCTGTAGAATTCTTTCTTTCAGAACTTAAAATAATTTTGACATTCATATGGGAGAATGAGTGAGGACAAGAGATTTTGAGAAAAACAAATTATTAGAAGTATAGAAAGACTTTCCTTTTCTGATTTCAAAGTGTCCTGCAGAGCTGTTGTAAGTAAAATAGTGCAGCATCAGTGCAGAATAGACATAGGTCGTGAAGTATAATTAGATACAGAAACAGATCCATGTTAAATGAGTAAAGTTAAAAAGCACTTAATCATAGAGGGAAGAAGAGTTTTTAAAAATGAACAGTATTAAACCACAGAAAGGTTTTGTATAGACATTAAAGAAGACCTAAATAAATGAAAAGGCATCATATACTGATAGATCACAAACTTAGTATTATTCACATGACAGCAAATTGATCTACAGATTCAACCCAATCCCAGCATCTTTGCAGAAATTGATGAGCTGATCCTAACATTCTTATGGAAATACAGAGACCCAGGATAGCCAAAACAATTTAGAAAAAGGACAAAGTTGGAGGACTGAGACTTCTCAATTTCAAATATACTGCTGCTGCTGCTGCTAAGTCGCTTCAGTCGTGTCCAACTCTGTGCGACCCCAAGATGGGAGCCCACCAGCCTCCCCTGTCCCTGGGATTCTCCAGGCAAGAACACTGGAGTGGGTTGCCATTTCCTTCTCCCGTGCATGAAAGTGAAAAGTGGAAGTGAAGGCACTCAGGCGTGTCCAACTCTGTGCGACCCCATAGACGGCAGCCCACCAGGCTCCCCCATCCGTGGGATTTTCCAGGCAAGAGTACTGGGGTGGGGTGCCATTGCCTTCTCCGTCAAATATACTACAAAGCTGTAAAAACCAGAACAGTATGGTACTAATGTGGACTTCCCTGGTGGCTCAGTTGTAAAGAACCCAGCTGCCAATGCAGGAGATATGGGTTTGATCCCTAGGTTGGGAAGATTCTTGGAGAAGAAAATGGCAACCCACTCCAGTATTCTCCAGCCTGGGAAACTGCATGGGCAGAGGAGCCTGGTGGGCTACAGTCTATGGGTTCACAAAGAGTCGGACATGACGTAATGATGAAACAACAGCAATAAGACCATTTTGGGATTTTGGATATGTATGTATTTCACTTCTTATTTTGAAAGAATTTAGGAGTTATAGAAACTGGAAAAATAATACCTTCAACCAGCTGCCTTCAACCAGCTTCTACTAATGTGAATATCTTATACATTACAAAGATTAAATCAGGAAATTAACACTGATGTAGTAGTTATTATAGACCATATTTGAATTTATCCGTTGTTCCACTAGACCGGTTCAGTCCTTTTTCCAGTCTAGGATCCAGTTTAGACTTCTTGATTAACTTGGTTATCTGTCTTTGTAGTGTGTCCAATCTGTGAAATCTTTGGTCTTTTGTTACTTTCTTTTCTGCCTTTCCTTTCTTGCCTCCTCCTTCCTTCTTTCTTTCCTTTTTCACGATGACCTTGACACTTTTGAGAAATACTATCCAATGGTTATTCGGCTTCCCTGCTGGTTCAGTTGGAGAAAGTGATGGCACCCCACTGAAGTACCCTTGCCTGGAAAATCCCATGGACGGAGGAGCCTGGTAGGCTGCAGTCCATGGGGTCTCGAAGAGTCGGACACGACTGAGCGACTTCCCTTTCACTTTGCACTTTAATGCATTGGAGAAGCAAATGGCAGCCCACTCCAGTGTTCTTGCCTGGAGAATCCCAGGGACGGGGGAGCTGGTGGGCTGCCTTCTATGGGGTCACACAGAGTCGGACACGACTGAAGTGACTTAGCAGCAGCAGCAGCTGGCTCACTGGTAAAGAATCCGCCTACCAATGCAGCGGACGTGGCTTTGATACCTGGGTGGGGAAGATCTCCTGGAGAGGGACATGGCAACCCACTCCAGTATTCTTGCCTGGGGAAATCTATGGACAGAGGAGCCTGATGGGCTACAGTCCATGGGTTGCAAAGAGTTGGACACGACTTAGCAACTAAACAACAACAGTCTACTAATTACCTTATCAAGTGTCCCTCAGCCTGGATTTGTCTGATTAGATGGGATAGAATATTTTGGCAAGATCACTACTGAAGTGATGTTATGACCTTTATCCTTGTCTGTGCATCATTTCAGAAGGTGCATGAGTGCAGTTTGTGCCACTAATGATATCGATTTTGATCACTTGGTTAAGGTGCTGAATGATAGAATTATCCACTGTAAATGTGTTTTCGCATTTGTCATGAACAAATATCTTGTGGGGAGATACTTTGGGACTATTCAAATGTCCTGTTTCTCATCTCACTTTTGCCCATTAACTTTAGCATCCTTCAATGATTACTTCTCTGCATCAGTGTTCACTGTGGTGTTTACTAATGGTCATTTTAAATTTTCATCATTCCTTATCAAATTATTAATTGAATTATACTGTCAGGAAGAGCAAGTCCTTCATCTCCACTTATTATTCATTTATTTTTTGTATTAGTATGGATTCATGGATATTATTTTAGTCTATGGGTTATAACCCATTACTATACTTGTATTTATTTTGTTGCTCAAACTGTCCCAGATTTAGTCAGTGGGAGCTTATTCAATTTAGCCCATGTGTCTTTCTCAACATGTTCACATCATTTTTTGAACGTTTCCTTCTTAATTTTTGGTTCCATAAATATTCCAGGCTCATCTTACACATATAATTTTTAATGCTTCTGTCCTCCAACTTCCTATATCTTTAAGGATCTCTATTTCCTTTTATCAAATAATGATATTTATAAACCAAAAGATGGGCACTGCTTATAGTTATTGCTACTGATATGTTACTGCTTCTAGGATTTCTCAGGAAAGATAGCTATGAAATGAATTATTTACTAATGAAAAATATTCATTTCTGTATCTATTTACGCACACACATATTAAAAGTATGAGTTCATACTACTAGTCCTAAACCCAGTCCCACATCACTGGATGTCTTGTTACTTTCTTTCCTTATTTATAGCTCCTTTCTCTGACTGGGAGAAACTTGGCCCACATTTTTCACCACAGATTTACTTACTATAATCCAAGTATACACGTAAACTAGTTTCCGAATTTCTAACTCACACTCTTGCATCAAAAACAAATTTGCTAATCTTAAAGAAAAAATACTCCATGATGTGTGTTACAGATGGTAAGGCAGGCTTTGTTCAGAACCATCATGGTAGGTGGAGGGACCACTGTAGTGGGATTTTACAGTGGAGTCATGAGATTGGGCTCAACTCTGTGTACAACCTGGACAGTGGGAATTATAGCCAGAGAGTAAGGCAAGTGGTTGCGAAAACATAACGGGGAGAGAGAAAAGGGGATCTGGCTAAAATGACCTAACAGGATTCTTGCTATAACATACTCTACAGAAAACAGTTTAGATAGCTCTTTTTGACTTTAAAAATCAGATCATTAAAGTCATTCCATACCAATTCGGGGAAATTGTCCCCCCCCCACCCCACCCCTGCCTCCCACACACAACCTCTCTTTTTTAACGGCTGTCTACCATTCAGTGTATGGATGGAGTAGTATAATTTATTCAATAACTCTTCAATTTGTGGACATTTAGGTTGTTTCCAGTATTTTGCACTATGCAAGCAATGCTGAGAAATGTCACATTACTTTCATATTTTTGAAGGTTGTAGCTGTGGATTAGAAGTGAAATTGCTGAGTCAAAAGGTCGGGTGTGTATGAAATTTTGTTCACTTATCTCCAAATTCCCTTCCAGATGGAGCACACCAATTTTCATTTCCACCAGCAATGTATGAAGAAACTTATCTCCTTTGAGGGATTTATTTAATGGTCAGAGACTGGTCCACGTAAACTTCTGGATGCAGAGATTTTAAAATTCAATTTAATATTTGTTGAAAACTTTCTTGCCTTTGCTTCTCTGTAGTGTAAGCCAGCAGTTTATTAACTGTGACTTTGGGTAAGGTACTTAAACAATAAAACTAGGCTTTTATTGTTTATAAATATGTAAAATGATAAAACTTGCTTTTAAAAACTTTTTTAACATAGTGAGATTATGTATGTAGGGAGTGTATTCCAGTGCCTGTCAATAAATGAGGATTTAGGATGAGTGAAGTGCTTCATAAATACATAGTAAAATAAAGTATTTAATTTTCTCCTGGCATCTTTGCACAGCACAGATGCCTGAATAAGGTGGCTCTTTTTCACAGTAGTTCATCTTTTTCACAATAGTTCAACTGGGAGATATTAGGACCCGTCCTTTCCTTTAATAGTTGGGCCCTCAACGGTAGCACAGCGTCATGTTCAAAATTTACTCAAGAATGTGGTACCTCTTGATTCAGCTATTTGTCCAAAATATCTACCAAAACCACCATCTCTTTTCTATCCTAAAGACACTGCCCTAATCCAGGGCTCCATCTGTGACCTGGTCTCATGTCTTCTAACAGCTCTCCCTGACTCTGGAGTCGCTCCTCCACCTCCTTCTCTACACGGTTCTGGAGGATTCCACTGTAATCTCTTGTGTAATTTCCATGGTTAAAAGCCTGTCTTTGACTCCACGTGATTTAGGGATTCTAAAGCCCATAGGTATATTTGCCTTTTCCTTGATAATCTTTGGCTTTCCCAGCAGTAAGCTTTTGGGCATGTTATTCCATTGGCGTGGAATTCCCTGCCTGATCTTTCAGCCTGGTGAAATCCTTGTGAAATTTTAGTTTTGAGATGTCCCTGACAGCTTGCTACTGCCAATGGCACTCTGAATGAAGTCTCCACCCTAGCTCTTAACAGCTGTTCTGGCCCCGTGCTTAGACCTTAAGTACAAAATCTAGGTTCTGATTATCCTTGTTTCATGTACCAGGTTATATTGCCTTAATCTTTATTGTTCTCTAACAGTCTCCTCAGTCAGACTTCCAGCTGCTTGAGAGCAACAGTGATGGTTTAATCACCTTACCATCTGTAAGACCTCACACAGAACCTGGTCCAGAGTGAGGGGTCAATAAGCATGTTGCTGAGTGTGTTTGCTGTGGGCCGTGGGGTCAGGGAAGAGAGACTCCGCTTTTCAAAAGCAGAAGAAGTCTGTTCTCCACACTGATGGGACAGGCATGATGTGCTCCCACCTGTTTTTTATTTCTTTCCAGCTATGGGAGGCCAAGGGTCCCAAGATCCAGGCTGCTTGTACTGAAAACTGCT
>NC_040089.1:14113828-14180037 GCF_003369695.1 Bos indicus x Bos taurus
ATACTTGTATTTATTTTGTTGCTCAAACTGTCCCAGATTTAGTCAGTGGGAGCTTATTCAATTTAGCCATGTGTCTTTCTCAACATGTTCACAATCATTTTTGAACGTTTCCTTCTTATTTTTTGGTTCCATAAATATTCAGGCTCATTTACACATATAATTTTTAATGCTTCTGTCCTCCAACTTCCTATATCTTTAAGGATCTCTATTTCCTTTTATCAAATAATGATATTTATAACCAAAAGATGGCACTGCTATAGTTATTGCTACTGATATGTTACTGCTTCTAGGATTTCTCAGGAAAGATACTATGAAATGAATTTTTACTAATGAAAATATTCATTCTGTATCTATTTACGCACACACATATAAAAGTATGAGTTCATACTACTAGTCCTAAACCCAGTCCCACATCACTGGATGTCTTGTTACTTTCTTTCTTATTTATAGCTCCTTTCTCTGACTGGGAGAAACTTGGCCCACATTTTTCACCACAGATTTACTTACTATAATCCAAGTATACACGTAAACTAGTTTCCGAATTTCTAACTCACAGTCTTGCATCAAAAACAAATTTGCTAATCTTAAAGAAAAAATACTCCATGATGTGTGTTACAGATGGTAAGGCAGGCTTTGTTCAGAACCATCATGGTAGGTGGAGGGACCACTGTAGTGGGATTTTACAGTGGAGTCATGAGATTGGGCTCAACTCTGTGTACAACTGGACCAGTGGGAATTTATAGCCAGAGAGTAAGGCAGTGGTTGCGAAAACATAACGGGGAAAGGGGATCTGGCTAAAATGACCTAACAGGATTCTTGCTATAACATACTCTACAGAAAACAGTTTAGATAGCTCTTTTTGACTTAAAAATCAGATCATTAAAGTCATTCCATACCAATTCGGGGAAATTGTCCCCCCCCCACCCCACCTGCCTCCCACACACACCTCTCTTTTTAACGGCTGTCTACCATTCAGTGTATGGATGGAGTATAGTTTATTCAATAACTCTTCAATTTGTGGACTTTAGGTTGTTTCCAGTATTTTGCATATGCAAGCAATGCTGAAGAATGTTCACATTTACTTTCATATTTTTGAAGGGGTAAGCTGCTGGATTAGAGTGGAAATTGCTGAGTCAAAGGGGTCGGTGTGTATGAAATTTTGTAACTTATCTCCAAATTCACCTTCAGATGGAGCACAACCATTTCATTTTCCACCAAGCGATGTAGTGAAAGAAACTTATCTCCTTAGGGATGTATTTATGGTCCAGAGACTGGTCCCGTAAACTTCTGGATAGCAGAGATTTTAAATTCAACTTAATATTTTGTTGAAAACGTCTAGCTTTCTTGCTTTGCTTCTCTGTATTGTGTAAGCCAGCATTTATTAACTGGGACTTGGGGTCCGGTACTTCCACAACTCAACCTCGAGGCTTATTGTTTCTAACTCTGTAAAAAATGACTAAAATCTGCTTTTAAAAACTTTTTTAACATAGTGAGATGATGTATGTAGGAGTGTAATCCAGTGCCTGTCAATTAAATGAGGATTTAGGAGAGTGAAGTGCTTCATAAATACATAGTAAAATAAGTATTTAATTTTCTCCTGGCATCTTTGCACAGCACAGATGCCTGAGATAAGGTGGCTCTTTTTCACAGTAGTTCATCTTTTTCACAAAGTTCAACTGGGAGATATTAGGACCCGTCCTTTCCTTTAATAGTTGGGCCCTCAAACGGTAGCACAGCGGCATGGTCAATATTTACTCAAGAATGTGGTACCTCTTGATTCAGCTATTTGTCCAAAATATCTACCAAAAACCACCATCTCTTTCTATCCCTAAAGCCACTGCCCTAATCCAGGGCCTCCATCTGTGACCTGGTCTCATGTCTTCTAACACAGCTCTCCCTGACTCTGGAGTCGCTACCGTCCCACCTCTGTCTCCTACCCGGTTCTGAGGATTCGCACTGTAATCTTTGTGTAATTTCGCATGGTTAAAAGCCTGTCTTTGACTCCACGTGATTTAGGGATTCTAAGCCATAGGTATATTTGCCTTTCCTTGATAATCTTTGGGCTTTCCCAGCAGTAAGCTTTTGGGCATGTTATTCCATTGCGTGGAATCCCTGCCTGATCTTTCTAGCCTGGTGACATCCTTGTGAAATTTTAGTTTTGAGATGTCCCTGACGGCTTTGCTACTGCCAATGGCACCTCGGAAGAAGTCTCCACCCGAGCTCTTAACAGCTGTTCTGGCCCCGTGCTTAGACCTTAAGTACAAAATCTAGGTTCTGATATCCTTGTTTCATGTACCGAGTTATATTGCCTAATCTTTATTGTTCCTAAAGTCTCCTCAGTCAGACTTCCAGCTGCTTGAGAGCAACGAGTGATGGTTTAATCACCTTACCATCTGTAAGAACTCACACAGAACCTGGTCCAGAGTGAGGGGTCAATATGCTGTTGCTGAGTGTGTTTTGCTGTGGCCGTGGGGTCAGGGAAGAGAGACTCCCGCTTTTCAAAAGCAGAAGAAGTCTGTTCTCCACACTGATGGGACAGGCATGATGTGCTCCCACCTGTTTTATTTCTTTCCAGCTATGGGAGGCCAAGGTCCCAAGATCAGGCTGCTTGTACTGAAACTGCTCTGCTCTTTTATGCACTGCCTTAGAGAGACCTTATCCCTGCCTCTTTACACATGAATTGTTGAAGTTATTTTAATCTTGTTAATCGTAGTAGTTTATTTTGGTAGTCAAGCCAAACACTGATACATGTGTTCTTAAACCGTGGTTCTCATTTTTTTTTTTTCTCCCATGCTTGTCCTAGAGTACACTTGAGAATTTGTCAGACTAGAGTGTGGAGGAATGCAAAAGGGTTCAGAAGTCTCTAGAGTCAGCAACAGAACCCCTCTTTCCTCTTTAAGCCAAATGAACTCCTCTGTAGGAGTGAAATACTCAGAACTGCATTAGAGAGAGCCTAACCCTCACTGTACACAGGAATGGTTTTATTTTGAAGACCATTTTAGTGCATCACAGTGCGTGTATTAGGAATTGCAGAGATAGTGCTTTGGAAAATATTGTTATCTGAGGAGGGTGATATTTAATCTTCTTTAGCAAAGATAAGAACTTGTGGCAACATGGTTTCTTTTCTTTTTTTAATATTTTAAGCATCTTTATTTAAATAAATAACTTCACTAAAACAGCCTTGTAAAAGTGAACTGTTAATTAAAAGGCACTTCAAAATAAGAATGTGAATAGTATGAAACAAACAAGGAACTCAAACAGTGAGAAGTAAATACACAGTGGTCTGTTATAGCACTAATGGAAAGTAAGAAATGCTTAAGTGATAGCTATTGCATGAGCCACAGTACAACTTCACATGTTCAATAAAAAGGCAAATGTACAGCTAAAACATCAATGAAAAAGTACTGATTTTTTAAAAGTCTTACCCCAAATTGCAAACCAATACATTAATGATTAGAAGGAGGTGATAAAAAGCACCAGGCTTTAAAAAGAAAATGAATAAAATAAAATTCACCCGGAGGTCCTCAATTTAGCAAATACTATGTAATTAAGGCCTTTATGTAGATAATGCTAAATCAAGGACTTTTTGCAGAAAATTTCCCAAGACTTGAATTTACAAAGAGAAGCATAGAAGTTACCAAAATTAAGTAACTCTTCAAATGGCACACAGTTTTAAAGCTATGTTTCCCTTCCTAGCTCTGACTTTCCCCTGGCCTTTGCAGATCAAATATTTCACTATTTTACACCTGTAACTCCTAGCATACTCATCTTTCAGGTATGTCATCAGTCATGTCTAACAGGCAAATAGCAAATAATACATTGAAAAACAATTCTAAACTAGAATTTCTATGGTTTCTATCGTCTAGTATTGGGCTTAGAAAATTGGTATCAAACATGCCTGTGTGTTTTTAGGAGATGAAATTTGGTCCTATGGATGAGTGAAAAAAGCAGGAAGATTTTGGCTGCAACCAAGAGGTGGTGTGTGTCTCCGTGCTAGGCCACAGTGGGTGGTGTGCTGTCACTTTAGTTGTGTCTGGAGTCTGTGCAATCCTGTAGACTGCAGCCTTCCTAGCTCCTCTGTCCATGGGATTCTCCAGGCAAGAATGCTAGAGGGGGTTGCCATGCCCTACTCTAGGGTCTCTTCCTGACCGAAGGATCAAATCCGTGTCTCCTATGTCTCGTGTGTTGGCAGGCGGGTTCTTTATGCCAGTGCCACCTAGGTTAGCCCAGGCTACAGTGGGTAGGAAAATAAATTTTGTTATCAGTAAATCTCTGTCTGTTGAAAGTTAATATTCACAGAGAAGGGCACCAAGACCCAGAGAGTAGTAGCCTGCCTGAGGTTGCCTGAGGTTGCTCTGCTCACTGGGCAGGAGAGACGGGTGCCCAGGCCTGAGGTCTTTTCCCTGCACTCTCTGTCTGCTGTGGAGCTGAGCTCTTCACCATCCCCTTGGGTCATTTCTGTGTCCCAGTGACCCTCTCATTACTGTCTGGCACAGGGTCCAAGGTTGCACCAAGTGACCTTTAAGACCCCTTCCAAACATCAGACCCTACTTCTAATTCAAACCAAGGAGAAAATGAACTGGTCTTAGTTGAAGAGCTTCACTATGTTTTTACAGTCTCTTCCCTGCCCTGAACCAATCGACTCATCTGTTCTATCTAGAGTTGCCAAAGAACCATCGTCTGGAAAGCACATTTCTCAGTTTGTATCCTTTACTGCTCCAAAATCTTGAGCAGTTCCCATCTGCCTAGGGGATAAATAAAATAATAGGGAATAAATTAAAAAAAAAAAAAAAGGTACATTTCTCTTTTCTAAGCTTATTTGCTTTTATCTTCAGTCACATTAGGCCCCTTTGCAGAGCCTGCCCTCCTGGGAAAGCGTTTTTTTTACATTCCAATGCTCTCTGCTTTCTGTAACCTGGCTTTCTCTCCTGCTGAAATGTGTTCCTCCCTGAAAACTCTCCTTGAATGCTTTTCATCCTTGAAAGGTGTCTAACTCCAGTGCACGTGCCCAACCACTAGTGATTCCCAACCGCCAGTGATCCTGAAGGGTGTCTAACGTCAGCGCATGCGCCAAACCGAAAGTGATGTTCGCTGCTGCTGCTGCTAAGTCGCTTCAGTCGTGTCCGACTCTGTGCGACCCCAGAGACGGCAGCCTACGAGGCTCCCCTGTCCCTGGGATTCTCCAGGCAAGAACACTGGAGTGGGTTGCCATTTCCTTCTCCCGTGCCTGAAAGGGAAAATTGGAAGTGAAGTCGCTCAGTCGTGTCCAACTCTTCGCGACCCCATGGACTGCAGCCTACCAGGCTCCTCTGTCCGTGGGATTTTCCAGGCAAGAGTACTGGAGTTGGGTGCCATTGCCTTCTCCGAGGAGGTGTCTAACGTCAGCGCATGTGTCCAACAGCAAGTGATATTTGAAGGGTGTCTAACGTTAGTTACTCATTGGAAAAGACTCTGATGCTGGGAGGGATTGGGGGCAGGAGGAGAAGGGGACGACAGAGGATGAGATGGCTGGATGGCATCACCGACTCGATGGATGGGTTCACTTGAGTTTGAGTGAACCCCGGGTGTTGGTGATGACAGGGAGGCCTGGCGTGCTGCAATTCGTGGGGTCGCAAAGAGTCGGAGAGGACGGAGCGACTGAACTGAACTAACGTTAGTTAGCACGTGCACCCAGCCACAAGTGGAATCTGATGTTTGAAAGTGTGGAAGAATTATCTGTCTCAGACATACATGCACCCCATTGTTCGTGGTTTTGGATTGTATGTGCTCTCATCTTGTCTTCTTCAGTAAACTGTGAGTTTCCTGAGGGCAGGGTATAGATCAGTCTTTCCTGTCGGTCGCTCCCTCCCTCCTTGTTAATGTCTAAAGTGACAGTGAAGTGAAGTCACTCAGTCGTGTCCGACTCTTTGTGACCCCATGGTCTGCAGCCTGCAAACTCCTCCACCCATGGGGTTTTCCAGGCAAGACTACTGGAGTGGGTCAGCAGTTCCTTCTCCAGGGCAGCTTCCCGACCCAGGGATTGAACCCTGGTCTCCTGCACCACAGGCAGACTCTTTACTGTCTGAGCCACCGGGGAATGTCTAGCGCAGTAACAAATCCACACTAGATAATCAGTGTTAACAGATCTATGGAGCCGGTAACAGACAAAAGTCATCAGGTTAGCTCCCAGAGCAAACTGTTCAACAACATGTTGTAGTGCCTGAAGAATTTAGGGGTTACTGACTGGAGAGGAAGAGGAGGGTGAGGCATATATTTTAGCGATTAATTCTTGCCTTGGTATGTTAGTCTTTTGAAGGATGAAAAGGAAGAAAAAAAGTAAAAGCTCTGTTGACAGTTAAAAGCAGACATCTGTTCTCTTCACCAAGTAGGTGCTCAGTCTTTTCAGGAGGAACTTAATTCATCTTTACATTTTTTAACATCCCTATAATTGTTTTTCCTTTAAGAGATTTTCCATTTTCATAAGAAAATTCAGTTTCAGAGAGGCTCTTGAGTTTGCCCGAGTAAGTGGCAGAGGTGTCTAGACCCTAAGGTTTAGCTTCTGCTTGTCTTCCACTCTGCCTCCTCCTGGAGCCTGAGAGCACTTGTGAAAACAAGGCAGCCAGGGGGATGGTCAGCGGCTTCAGGAGATGCTTGAGCTCAGGTCGTGTTGCTTAGAGTTTGAAAAATACAAAAGTTAAAAGTGCAACTACTGTTCAAAGTTAGCGGATCTAACTCTTCTCCATTTGTTTCTCTTTAAAGAGAATGAGAGAGAAAGAGCTCAGGAGTCACCTTCTTGTCCTTAATTTTTCACCCTTTAACCACCCATTGGGCTTCCCAGGTGGCAGAGGAGCCTGGTGAGCTATGGTCCATGGGGTCACAAAGAGTCAGACACAGCTGAAGCAACTTAGCACAGCACACAACCAGCTATTAACCCATCTTTAGAAAAAAAATGAGTGATAAAAAACCAATGTCTCGACAGTGTAGAAAACTAAAGGAAAATAAGCTATGTGGGTTTTTGTTTTTGTTTTGTTTTTGTTTTTTAATGAAAATAGCAGGGAATCATGCTCTAATCTAAGATTCTCTTTTTAGCATGAGTTTGTTTGGCCTGAGAAACACACCAATGCTCTGAAGAGACTTGTCCTGATTTCTGGAGTATTAATCAGTGAGGAAACGAGCCTGATCTGGGAGTCAGGCTCCGGATCTGACTCTGCCACTGTTCTGGTGGGCAAGATTGAGTCAGAAATACCATCTCTTCAGTTCTCCGTTTTTCATTAATCAAAGGGATGCAGTGGATTAGAACAGAGATTCTCAGCCTCAGCAGGGTTGATGCTTTGAGAAATTCTTTGTTATGGAGGCTGTCCTGTGCATCCTAGGGCTTTCCCAGCATCCCTGACCTCTACCAGGTCGACCACAGTACCACTCACTCCTCTCCACCCGCTCCTCACGAGGGTGTGATGACAAAACTTCTCCAGACACTGTCCAGTGTCCCTTGGGGGACAAAAACATCTTC
This sequence comes from Bos indicus x Bos taurus, assembly GCF_003369695.1. Taxonomy (NCBI): domain Eukaryota; kingdom Metazoa; phylum Chordata; class Mammalia; order Artiodactyla; family Bovidae; genus Bos; species Bos indicus x Bos taurus. Next base: position 14,121,318 of record NC_040089.1, read on the forward strand.
ATCTGCACCACGGCTGCAAGCAGACTTTATGTCCGCTGGGTATTTATTGAGAATACCTGACAGGAGAGGCTCTGAGCTATGCACTGGGGCTATGACAGCGAAGAGGGTAAATGCTCTGCTGTCTTCATGGAGCTTGGTCTGGTGGGGAAGGGAAGTCTCCAGGCTGTGGGGAGACCCTGGAATGGGTGTTATGCTTGGGTCCTGGCAGGAGTCAGGGGTCCTCTGGACTTATTAGTCTGAGGACATGGAAAGCTTGGAAGGACCCAGTCACTTCTCAGTACATCGTGTTATCTTGACCTGTTGCCCCCTCAGATAAGTGGGGTAAATGAGCATTTCCACTTGGGGATAGAGAGCTTCTGCAGCACAGGCTCATAAGGAGCTGGAGAAATGAAGAGTTGAGTATAAAATGGGCCCCTTAGCAGAATAAAATAATTCTTAGTGCTACATATTATATACCTCTGGGGTAACGATTTGGGCATGTTAATTTTCCTCTTGGTGACCATATATATTCGTGAGTAGAATGCCGCAGGGTGAACCAGACATGGTGCCTGGAGTTATCTTTCTTAGCACTTGATTTTCTTTTGCAGTTCCACTTTCTATTTGAATAAAATCAGAATAAGCACAGCACATGCAGTGCTATTAGCACTCAATGTTTTCACATTTCTCTGAGGTGTTTCTATTTTCATGGGATTATGAGGACATTCTAAACCCAGTTTGAGAGGGGTCCAAAAAGGAAGAAAGTGGTTCCTGCTTTAAAAGGAATGTGTTGATAGGGTATAAAGTTGCCAGGCACTATAGCCTAGAGGGTCCAGGTTAAAAGGCTGGACTATTTGGGTTCATAGTTATTGCCCAGCTACTTTTTAGCTGTGCAACTTCAAGAAAGTCACTTTTTTTTTGGTCACTTGTAAAATCATAATACTGATAGTATTTACCTCACCAGCTTCTTGTGAGGATTCAGAGATTTTGAACAGAAACTGGCATATGGAAATCACTTATGAAGTTTTGAAATAGTATCTGGGAATCACTGGGTCACTTGGATAAGGTCCTAGCTTATCCAAGTCACGAGTATATTTTGCCAAGCACTATGTTTAATGGACCTGGTGTTCTTGCCTGGGAAATCCCATGGACAGAGGAGCCTGGTGGCTCCTGTAGGACTGCAGTCCTACAGTCCATGCGGTCACAAAAGAGTCAGACACAGCTTAGCAACTAAACAACAGCAGGATTTCAACTGCAAATACTTTTATTTATACAAGTGATGATCACATGCTACTTGCTCATCCTTGCAAGTAGATCTCCTCCCCTGCTCTTCAAAATCTCAACTTTGTAGAGAAGTTTGAACAATTCTAAGGGTCTAAACATCACCCCAATCTCTCAAAACTACCTCCTTGAAAATGGCTCCCTTCCACAGGGAAGGACCTGTGGGCGTACATTTTAAAGCTAGAGGAGGGTGAGGAGCCTCATTGTCTGGACCAGCTCCAGGGTCAACCTGTGGTCACACCCTCTGGATATTCAGGAGATATCGATGGTCTGTGTGGCATCTGTACCATTTCCGCTGGGGTTTCGCTGTGTCCTTTGGCCAGGCCGTGGGCTGTTGCCTCGGCGACTTGGACTGAGACAACAGCCCCTGTGACAAATCGCTCTTTACTGTCTGATATTCCACTAGGACCCTCAGAGACCCGCCAGACTGGACCAAGGCCTCTGGAGCCCTTCCCAAGAACCTTCTTGCTTGGAAGATTAGCAGTTTCTTCTCAAGCATCGCTCTCAACTTGGCTAAACACCTTGAAACAGTTCCAGCAAGACGTATGTCCCTCAGATCCCAGGGCAGGTAGGCGCTTGTGCGCATCCAGTGCTTCTGCTCGTAGCCATGTGGTCCTGACCACCTGGCAGTTACTGTGTATATTACTTACATACGTGTGCATATGTAAGTGTGTATGTGTGCTGTGCTTAGTTGCTCAGTCATGTCTGACTCTGCAACCCCTTGTACTGTAGCCTGCCAGGCTCATCTGTCCATGGGATTCTCCAGGCCAGAATACTGGAGTGGGTTGCCATGCCTTCCTCCAGGGGGTCTCCCCAACCCAGGGATTGAACTCAGGTCTCCCAGGTTGCAGGTGGATTCTTCACCATCTGAGGCACCAGAGAGTGAGTATATGTGTATGTACATATCTATGTTTATGTGCCTGTGGTTTAAAAAGTGTTGTTTCTAGAATTTACCATAACTACTGCTGTGTGTGTACCCCCAGAAGTCATAGGTTGAAATCTTAACTGCATATCGTATATATTTATAAAATGCATGTATTATAGTGAAGGGCAGGGAATCCAGTGTGCTACAGTCCATGGGGTCACAATGAGTCCAACAGGACTTAGTGACTGGCCAACAACAATGCATATGTATGTGTGAGTGTATGTGTCTATGCATGTATATGTTTATATATCTGTGGTTAAAACCCACTCCAGTATTCTTGCTTGGAGAAGTCCATGGACAGAGGACCCTGGCAGGCTATAGTCCATGGGGTCACAAAGAGGGGGACACGACTGAGAGACTAACATTTTACTTTTCATTGTTTAGTTTTAGATGAAAAAGGAGAGTTTCTATCTTTGGCATGTGACTAATGACTATGTTTATGCTTCTAAGAAAGGATTAATTTTTCAGTTCACAGGAAAATAAGAGTGGGGAAGAGGAAGATTCATGGAGGAGCGATATAAGAGTGAAACGAGAGATGGAGTTTAAAAGTGTGCCTGTGTGTTAATATATTTGAGTTTGATAATAAGGATAGTGAAGAATAGAAAGAGAAAAGCTGTGAGTGCTTGAGTCCCCTTAATGGGAAGAATAGAGGTCTGCGGAAAACATAGGCATCATGTTACTCTCTCATGACCATGCAGTGGCACTGTTGACAGGAGACAGCTTCCTGCTGTCACTTCCAAATTATGGTGTGTGCATTCTAGGGAAGTGCAAGACTGTCCCTTAAGATGCCTGAAGAAAACATTTTGTTGTTGTTGTTTAGTCGCTAAGTCGTGTCTGACTCTTTGGCAACCCCATGGAGTGTAGCCTGCCAAGCTCCTCTGTCCATGGAATTTCCCAGTGCTATTTCCTTCTCCTGGGGATCTTGCCTGCCCAGGGATCGAACTAGCATTTCCTCCATCAGCAGGTGGATACTGTACACTGAGTCACCAGATATTAGAACTCCAAATTCTATTAAGATTTTTATCTTGAGAAAATACAAATACACTAAACTTTGCTAGTAGTGAATATATGATTGATACTGGCTCCGGCAGTGGCACCCCACTCCAGTACTCTTGCTTGGAAAATCCCATGGACGGAGGAGCCTGTTAGGCTGCAGTCCATGGGGTCGCTAAGAGTTGCATACGACTGAGCGACTTCACTTTCACTTTTCACTTTCCTGCATTGGAGAAGGAAATGGCAACCCACTCCAGTGTTCTTGCCTGGAGAATCCCAGGGACGGGGGAGCCTGGTGGGCTGCCGTCTCTGGGGTCGCACAGAGTCGGACAGGACTGAAGTGACTTAGCATAGCACTGGCTCCGTCACTCATCACTTAAGTAGAGGATTCTGCATCACGTGGTCTGCAAGAGGAGTGGGAGCTCTGTAACTCAGAGTTGGTGGCAGCTACCTCATTCTGAGCTTACAGTGACGTATTGTAGTTTGCATGTTCTTGGTGAAATGGATTTATACACTATATTACTGATTATGATAATTTAACACTCTTAAAATGTATAAGTGACTTAAAATGTTTCCTGCAAAGAAACTGCTGGTCAAGATGGTCCTAATAATTCAAGTCAATAATAACAACAATGGAAAAATGGAAAAACAGCATGCCCCATCCTGGTTTGAACTTTTTCTCAGATATATTGTGAGCTAAAAACAGTGGCTATTGGTGATATGTTATGTAGCAGCTTTTGTTTTTTTTTTTAGAAAATATACCCACTTAGTCAATCTTTTTGAAATGAAAGTGATATTTTTGGTAATAAATGAGGAAATAATGGCCTTTGATGAAAACTCATGGTTTGGAGAAAGAATTTTGAAAGTGCATGTTTAAAGATATTTTCATCACTATGTGATTTTTGTTCCTGAGATTAAGCCTGATGTATTTTACCTGTACAACTCTTATATGTCAATATCAAAAGTGCTTTAAAAGTGAATTTTCTAATTTGTTAACAAACTATCCAAATGAAGCCTTTAGGTGGGTTTTAAGATCATCTGTAAAAATATAACTATTACATACCTTCCTTTAATTTGTTAAACAAAGAGATTAACATTACAGAAGATGGAAATGTATTGATCAAGCATAAGACTTGTATATGAATACGCTTTTCCACAAGCACCTGTGTTGCTTTGTGAAGAATATTTTTCAACTAGGCAACGATTAAAATGAAAAACCAAAATAAGTTTAGAACCAGGCCATCAAATCACTGTATCACAGAATGTCATATCCAGGCTTTCGAAAGCAGTGGTACATGTTCAGTCATACTTCCTAACTAAAATCAGGCTTCCCTGGTAGCTCAGCTGGTCAAGAACCTGCCTGCAATGCAGGAGACCCCGGTTCAATTCCTTGGTCAGGATCATCCCCTGGAGAAGGGATAGGCTACCCACTCCAGTAGCTTCCCTTGTGGCTCAGACTGTAAAGAGTCTGCCTGCAGTGTGGGAGACCTGGGTTCAACTCCTGGGTTGGGAAGATCCCGGGAGAAAGGCATGGCGGCCACTGCAGTATTCTTTAGAACCAGGCTATCAAATAGCTATATGATGAAATGTTATATCCAGACGTAAAAAGCAGTGGTACTTGTTCAATCATACTTCGTTGCTAAAATTAGTGATATTAGTAGTACTTTAGGGTAAGGCAGGAAAGTTTATATCATTAATCAGTACATTAAAATAAAATTTATTTAACTCATTTCTTATTTTAAGTTTATTTTTGTATATTTTCTTATACACAATCATATTAGGTGTTTTATGCATTTTACTTTTTATGCATTTTATTTATGTACCAGGTACTGTTGTAAATGCTCTACTTCTATTAATTACTTTAATTACTCTCACAACACCTAATGTAAATACTGTTGTCTCTATTTAAAAAATGAGGAAGCTGAGGCACAGATAAGATAAGAAGCTGCCAGGAGCAATTAGCTAATATGTGGCAGATTGAAGATATATTAGTATAATAATGCGTGTATTTAACTTATACATAAACTGTTACAGTTTAAAATCAACAAACAGACCGATAGACATACAGGATTGCACTTGAGAGACTATTTGTCTAATGCTAATAGGCATAGTGATGAGTTAACGGTGCGCTCACAGGAAATTCAATCCAACATTCAATATAGTATATTAGCATTTATAAAACACATGGTGGTCTTAATTAATTCCCATAATAAGCGTCCAGAGGTAGTTGTGTTGAACTCAAGAGCACAAGCATATAAAATAACGTTTAATGGAGTCTGATGGACCTGGGTATGAAGTTGAGCATTACCACTCAACCATATCTGTGACTGAAGGTATTTCCTATCTTCTTTGGATTTCATTTTGTTAATTTTCAAAGTAGGCAAGCCAATATATATCCTTGTGGGTTACTGTAGGACTAAATGACACATTATAATTTAACATAGGGTCGTGGTCAAGAACGTAGATTGAGGAACTAGACTGCCGGGTTTGAATTCTAGCTCTGCCCATTATTCCTGGCCACTTTCTTTAAGTTGTATGTTTTCTCTCTACCTTAATTTCCTCACCTGGAAAAATGGGCTAATAATCCTGCCTACCTTACAGAAATATATGTGGACTCATTCCTGCAGTGTTTAAGATCTAGCACATAAGAAAAACTCAACAAATGATGGCCATTATTAGTAAATAGAAAGTGCTTAAAATAGTGGGCACTCAATAAATAACAACTGCTTGTTGTGGTTGTACGCACTGAGCACATTGAGTTGGGTTCAGTTCAGTCGCTCAGTCGTGTCCGACTCTTCTGCAACCCCATGAACTGCAGCACGCCCGGCCTCCTGGTCCATCACCAACTCCCAGAGCCTACCCAAACTCATGTCCATTGAGTCGGTGATGCCATCCAACCACCTCATCCTCTATTGTCCACTTCTCCTTCTGCCCTCAACGTTTCCCAGCATCAGGGTCTTTTCAAATGAGTCAGCTCTTTGCTCCAGGTGGCCAAAGTATTGGAGTTTCAGCTTCAACATCAGTCCTTCCAATGAATACCCAGGACTGATCTCCTTTAGGATGCACTGGTTAGATCTCCTTGATGTCCAAGGGTCTCTGAAGAGTCTTCTCCAACAGCACAGTTCAAATGCATCAATTCTTTGGCACTCAGCTTTCTTTAAGTCCAACTCTGACATCCATACATGACTACTGGAAAAGCGATAGCCTTGACTAGACGGACCTTTGTTGGCAAAGTGATGTCTCTGCTTTTTAATATGCTGCCTAGGATGGTCATAACTTTCCTTCCAAGGAGTAAGCGTCTTTTAATTTCATGGCTGCAGTCACCATCTGCAGTGATTTTGGAGCCCCCCCCAAAATAAAGGCAGCCACTGTTTCTACTGTTTCCCCATCTATTTGCCATGAAGTGATGGGACTGGATGCTATGACCTTAGTTTTCTGAGTGTTAAACTTTTAAGCCAGCTTTTTCACTGTCCTCTTTCACTTTCATCAAGAGGCCCTTTAGTTCTTCTTCACTTTCTGCCATAAGGGTGGTGTCATCTGCATATCTGAGGTTATTGATATTTCTCCCGGCAATCTTGACTGCAGCATATGCTTCTTCCAGCCCAATGTTTCTCATGATGTACTCTGCATAGAAGTTAAATAAGCAGGGTGACAATATACAGTCTTGATGTACTCCTTTTCCTATTTGGAACCAGTCTGTTGTTTCATGTCCACTTCTAACTGTTGCTTCCTGACCTGCATACTGGTTTCTGAAGAGACAGGTCAGTTGGTCTGATATTCCCATCTCTTTCAGAATTCTCCACAGCTTATTGTGATCCACACAGTCAAAGGCTTTGGAATAGTGAAGAGAGCAGCTGCTACTGCTGCTGCTAAGTCGCTTCAGTCGTGTCCGACTCTGTGCGACCCCATATACGGCAGCCCACCAGGCTCCCCTGTCCCTGGGATTCTCCAGGCAAGAACACTGGAGTGGGTTGCCATTTCCTTCTCCAGAGCATGAAAGTGAAAAGTGAAAGTGAAGTCGCTCAGTCGTGTCCGACTCCTAGCGACCCCATGGACTGCAGCCTACCAGGCTCCTCTGTCCATGGGATTCTCCAGGCAAGAATACTGGAGTGGGGTGCCATTGCCTTCTCTGGAATAAAGCAGAAACAGATGTTTTTCTGGAACTCTCTTGTTTTGGGGATGATCCAGTGGATGTTGGCAATTTGATCTCTGGTTCCTCTGCCCTTTCTAAAACCAGCTTGAACATCTGGAAGTTCACGTATTGCTGAAGCCTGGCTTGGAGAATTTTGAGCATTACTTTACTAGTGTGTGAGATGAGTGCAATTGTGCGGTAGTTTGAGCATTCTTTGGCCTTGCCTTTCTTTGGGATTGGAATGAAGACTGAGCACATTAGTCATGATCATACAGTTAAGAAGCATCCTGGTATCTTATTTCTGGGTTTCCATGCATGGAAAATTGCCTTCTGAAGGATGTAAGCAAAAATGTGCTCCACACTTAGTCTTGAGCACGTAAGAAAGGCAGCATTGGGGTCTGAATAGGATTTGGAGAGGTAGAAAACATGAAGAGGTAATGATGTAAAAGCCAAGAGATAGGAAAAGCAAAAGCAAATTTGCGGAAGAATGAATATAGTGTTTTGGCCGAAGCAGAGCTGCCTTAAAAGATTAATAGTGTTGGGGATTTACCTGGTGGTCCAGTGGTTAAGACTCTGAGCTTCCAATGCAAAGGGCATGTGTTCCATCCCTGGTCAGGGAACTGAGATCCCACATGCTGTGTGTCCTTGCCAAAAAGCAAAAACATACACACAAACAACAATAATTAGAAAGATTAACAGGGATGTATTTGGGTAGAATTAGAACAGGAAAAAATTCAAGGAGTGAGGAGGCAAAAGAGAAGTTTGTTGTGCTTATCTAGGCATGAGTGGTAAGGGTCAGAACAAAAGGAACCTTGGAGGGAAGGAAAAAGGGAGTGCAGATGAAAGATAGCCTTCAAAAGAGAAATCAGCAGGGCTTGGACACAGTAAATGACAGGTGAGCAAATGGAAGAAGACAGAATAACACCAGGATTTTCACTTAAGTTGGTGTGGCATGTACGATGGCATTACGAAGAGCGAAAGTAATAGTTAGAAGGGCAGTGATAGGTTTGACTTTTTATGTTGAATATGAATTAATAGAGAAACATTTTAAGTAAAATGTCCAGGGGCATTTAGAAAATTTAGATTGCTCTGGTCCACAGATGGAATTGGAAGTCATCTGCATGGAGGACAGAACTGAAGGAGGTCTTTATTATCTCGAGATTTATAGTGGAAAGATCATTTAAATAACTTTGTACAGAACAACAATACATACCTGTAAATAGTGGAAAAACTTAAAAGGGAAAAAGTAATTACAGTTATTTGTATCTTGTATTAAAAAAAATTCTAATTCCAACTGTCCACTTATTTCTAGAATGAGCAAAGAATTAGTTTCTTATTGTCACTGTTTTATATACCCAGTGAATCTGAGCACTAGTCTCTAGGAATCTGCACTCTGTCTTACTTTCTAAAAAAATTGTGTAAATGTACATTTATTTTCTAAACTTTTTGTCATCACAAAGTTTTTTTTTTAAAAAATGATTGGTATATTGATTTGAGTTTTGTCTGGTCTTTTATGCACAAATTTCACACATAGTTAAAAAGTCAGTCTTGACTCTGTGACATGTAGTGGAAGTTTAAAGATTCTTTTAGCAAGCAATCTGAATGCAAGATTCTTTGATATTTTTATTATTGTTTCCCTTGAACCATCTTTTTGATATATTTTTTTAAAATTGTGGTAAAAGACACATAATATAAACTGCATTAATACCATCTACAACATTTTCAAGAGCGCAGTTCAGTAGTGTTAAGTATATTCACGTTGTTTGCACCCAGTCTTCAGAAATCTTAGTCGTGCAAAACTGAAATGCCATCACCATTAAACAACAATTCTCTATGTCTCCTTTCCCCTAGCTCCTAAAAACCACCTTGTAACATTTTCTTTTCTTTCTTTCTTATTTATTTTTTTTAATGTTTAACCATACTGCAGGCATGTGGGATCATAGTTCCCTGATCAGGGGTTGAACCCATGCTCCCTGCAGTGGAAGGGCAGAGTCTTAACCATTGGACTGCTAGGGAAGTTCCCATTATATTATATTCTTGGTGTCTCTGAGTTTGAGTACCTAGATACTTGCTGTAAATGTAATCAAACACAGTATTTGTCTTTTTGTTACCGGATTGCTGCTGCTAAGTCGCTTCAGTCGTGTCCAACTCTGTGCAACACCATAGACAGCAGCACACCAGGCTCCCCTGTCCCTGGGTTTCTCCAGGCAAGAATACTGGAGTGGGTTGCCATTTCCTTTTCCAATGCGTGACAGTGAAAAGTGAAAGTGAAGTTGCTCAGTTGTGTCTGACTCTTAGCGACCCCTTGGACTGTAGCCAACCAGGCTCCTCCATCCATGGGATTTTCCAGGCAAGAGTACTGGGCTCTTGTTGCCAAAACAACGTCAAGCTCTCCGACTTCGGCCTAACAACCAGTGGCACCCAGGAAAGCAGCTAGACACTTTCTGCGGGAGCCCCACGTTCCTGGCCCCAGAATTCTTCCTAGGGATGCCTTAGGCAGGCCCAGCCGTGGATGTGTGCAGCCTCGACGGCGTCCTGTACACCATGGTAACTAGACGCCTCCTCTTTGGGGGACAAGATTTCTGGGAGCTCCAGCAGCGTGTGCTTAGAGGGCAGTAACATGTGCCCAAATACATATCCAATCGGATAATAGACTTACTATGAAGAATGCAAATGCTCAACTTACCAACAAGGTACTTTAGATGATGTTTGCCAGCATTCATGTGTGAACAAGGGCCAGGAGGAGCCACTCCCGCCAGCCTGTGAAGAGCAGTCCCACCCAGGTTACCTCCTGGGCCTCGGACCTCTGCCACCGTCATGCGGCCTGTGGCCTCCAGGTGGTAGACAGGTCTCCCCAGTGGACAAATGCCATTACTAGAAAGTGTGAGATGATCCTGGGCTGGTGGAGGGACCAGATCCAGGGCTTCGACGTACTCAGTGGTAGTGACAGCGTGCACGTGAATGAACCCTGCATGGGGGCCTGCACCATCGTTGTGAGGCCAGCTGTTTCCTCCGACCTCAGCAGCGAAGAACATACACCTCCCGCCAAGCCCTGAGATGCCCATGCTTAAACCCGACTGAATTTGGGAGACCATCCAGCAGCAGGAGAACCAGGAGTCAGGGAGAAGGCCAGAGAGCCTGCCACACCCCAACCCTGCCCGGAGGCAAGGACCTTTACCCGCAGCCCAGCCCCCTCCACTCACAACACCCACGATGCCAGCAGCGCCCTAGCCACAGATCACGCCAGTGACCGCCACGACACGTGCGGGACCAGGCTCACCTGCGGCACCTGCGGCAGGCGTGACAGCAGCCACACCCGTGACACCAGCGTAACTCGTGACACGAGAGACGCCCGTGACACGATCAGCACCTGCGGCAGCTGCGATACCACGGGTACGAGCCTCATCTGTGATGCCTGCACCAGCCGTGACACAAGCCACACCTGGTACACCAGCCCTCCCATGAAGCCCTAAGCAGCCAGGACGCCACTGGGGAATGCAGTATTGATGACAACCTTGGCACCCACGATACCTGCATCACCAGGGACACCAGCCTCACACGTGACCCCAGAGGCACCCATGGCCCCCGTGGTGACCACGCCATCCATGATACTTCTGTCACTAACACCCGTGATACCAGGGGCACCCGCAACACTGAGGGCACTCACGGCACCTGTGACTCCTGCAACACCAATGGCACCCATGACTCCGGCGATAAAGCTGCAGGAGAAACACACTGCCTCCCGCATGTGCCTGGTGCGGCAAGCTCCACTTTTTGGACACCCTGAGAATATGTCCCCAGTCACTCCCCGTGGCCTCACCCAGAAAAAGAAGGGAGTGCCTGGGAGAATCTGGAGGTGTCTGTCTGAGTATATTTGCTTGGACTGCCCAGCAAGAGGGCTAATAATAAAGTGGTGCCAGAAACAGCCAATGGATGACCTGCCAAGCTCCCCAGGACCTGGTCATGTTCCCACCTGGATGATGGGATTCAAATCCAGCACCCCCACCACCTAAAGCAAAGCCTCCAATCCAAAATCCTGGCCAGCTCAGACGATGCTCTAGAGTGCTCTGGGCTTCCAGCAGAGGCACCACCCTGGCCCGACTGCCCCTCCTTCCCTGCTGGGTGAAACTTCAGAGACTGGACTGTGCCCTGGGACATGTCCCGCATCCCTCAAGCTTCTGTCTATCATGTTGGTGGGGAGGGGACAGGTGTTGCCAACACCTTGGATCTTCTCTTGGTTCACTCCTGAGTTGGTATAGTTAATAGTTTATTAGCATAGTTAGACTTATCACGGTTAGTATAGTTGTGAGGAATAGAATACTTGTATAGCACTGTTAGCATACTCAGTATTGTTAGTACAGTTAGCATTCTTGGTGACGGCTTAGTGGTACTTCGTATAGTTACTGGTATAGTTGGTACAGTTAGGTAATTAGTATAGCTTAGTGGTAGTTAGTATAGTTAGGGATTCAGGACCTCATGTCCATGTCTGTTAAAAAGGTGGCTCGTATTGAAATGTATGCGTTCCTTCACACAGTCGTTGAAGGCCACGTTGTCAATGAGAAGTTGGCCCGCCGTGTTCTGACCACAGGAGTGGTAGCCATCAAGGCCATTACTAAGACAAATCAGAGCTTCGCCAGCATCCAGGAACTGTTTTGAGTGGTTAACAGCATGAGAATCTTAAACCACCCGAATGTTGTCAACCTCCTGGAAGTGATTGACACTGAGGAGACTGTGTTTATAGTAATTGAGTTCCTCCGTGGGGCAGACTTGTTCACCTTCAAGGACGCCTAAGACAGAGGCGGAGGCCCAAGGCCAGTTCCGCCAGCTGGACTCGGCTCTGCAGAACTGCTAGCAGCGCGGTGTGGTGCCCGGGGACTTGAAGCTGGGCAACCTCCGCCTTGATGGGAAGAACAACGTCAAGCTCTCCGACTTTGGCTTAACAAGCAGTGGCACCCAGGAAAGCAGCTAGACTCCTTCTGCGGGAGCCCCGCGTTCATGGCCCCAGAATGCTTCCTAGGGATGCCTTAGGCAGGCCCAGCCGTGGATGTGTGAAGCCTCGACGGCGTCCTGTACACCATGGTAACTAGACGCCTCCTCTTTGGGGGACAAGATTTCTGGGAGCTCCAGCAGCGTGTGCTTAGAGGGCAGTAACATGTGCCCAAATACATATCCAATCAGATAATAGACTTACTCTGAAGAATGCAAACGCTCAACCTACCAACAGAGGTACTTTAGATGATGTTTGCCAGCGTCCATGTGTGAACATGGGCCAGGAGGAGCCACTGCCGCCAGCCTGTGAAGAGCACGCCCACCCAGGTTGCCTCCTGGGCATCAGGCCTCTGCCTCCGTCGTGCGGCCTGTGGCCTCCAGGTGGTAGACAGGTCTCCCCAGTGGACAAATGCCATTATTAGAAAGTATGAGATGATCCTGGGCTGGTGGAGGGACCAGATCCAGGGCTTCGACGTACTCAGTGGTAGTGATAGCGTGCACGTGAATGATCCCTGCATGGTGGCCCGCGCCATCGTTGTGAGGCCAGCTGTTTCCTCCGACCTCAGCAGCGAAGAACATACACCTCCCGCCAAGCCCTGAGATGCCCATGCTTAAACCCGACTGAATTTGGGAGACCATCCAGCAGCAGGAGAACCAGGAGTCAGGGAGAAGGCCAGAGAGCCTGCCACACCCCAACCCTGCCCGGAGGCAAGGACCTTTACCCGCAGCCCAGCCCCCTCCACTCACAACACCCACGATGCCAGCAGCGCCCTAGCCACAGATCACGCCAGTGACCGCCACGACACGTGCGGGACCAGGCTCACCTGCGGCAGGCGTGACAGCAGCCACACCCATGACACCAGCGTTACCCGTGGCACCAGAGACGCCTGTGACACCATCAGCACCTGCGACAGCTGCGATACCACAGGTACCAGCCTCATCTGTGATGCCTGCACCAGCCGTGACACAAGCCACACCTGGTACACCAGCCCACCTATGAAGTCCTAAGCACCCATGAGGCCACTGGGGAATGCAATATTGATGACAACCTTGGCACCCACGATACCTGCATCACCAGTGACACCTGCCTCGCACATGACCCCAGAGGCACCCGTGACCCCAGAGGCACCCGTGGCCCCCTTGGTGACCGCACCATCCATGATACTTCTGCACTATCACCCGTGACACCAGGGGCACCCGCGACACTGAGGGCACTCACGGCACCTGTGACTCCTGCAACACCAATGGCACCCATGACACCGACGGTAAAGTTGCAGAAGAAATCCACTGCCTTCCGCATGTGCCTTGCGCAGCAAGCTCCACTCTTTTTGGGCACCCCGAGAATATGTCCCCAGTCACTCCCCGTGGCCTCACCCAGAAAAAGAAGGGAGTGCCTGGGAGAATCTGGAGATGTCTGTCTGAGTATATTTGTTTGGGCTGCGCAGCAAGAGGGCTATTAATAAAGTGGTACCAGAAACAGCCAATGGATGACCTGCCAAGCTCCCCAGGACCTGATCATGTTCCCAGCTGGATGATGGGATTCAAATCCATCACCCCCACCGCCTAAAGCAAAGCCTCCTATCCAAAATCCTGGCCAGCTCAGACGATGCTCTAGTGTGGTCTGGGCATCCAGAAGGGGCACCACCCTGGCCCGACTGCCCCTCCTTCCCTGCTGGGTGAAACTTCAGAGACTGGACTGTGCCCTGGGGCATGTCCCGCATCCCTCAAGCTTCTGTCTGTCATGTTGGTGGGGAGGGGACAGTTATTGCCAACACCTTGGATTTTCTCTTGGTTCACTCCTAAGTTGGTATAGTTAATAGTTTATTAGCATAGTTAGACTTACCACGGTTAGTATAGTTGTGAGGAATAGAATACTTGTACAGCACTGTTAGCATACTCAGTATTGTTAGTACAGTTAGCATTCTTGGTGACGGCTTAGTGGTATTTCGTATAGTTACTGGTATAGTTGGTACAGTTAGGTAATTAGTATAACTTAGGGGTGGTTAGTATAGTTAGGGATGCAGGACCTCATGGCCTTCTCTGCTAAAAAGGTGGCTCATATGGAAATGTATGTGTTCCTTCACACAGTCGTTGAAGGCCACGTTGTCAATGTGAAGTTGGCCCGGCGTGTTCTGACCACAGGAGTGGTAGCCATCAAGGCCATTACTAAGACAAATCAGAGCTTCGCCAGCATCCAGGAACTGTTTTGAGAGGTTAACAGCATGAGAATCTTAAACCACCCGAATGTTGTCAACCTCCTGGAAGTGATTGACACTGAGGAGACTGTGTTTATAGTAATTGAGTTCCTCCGTGGGGCAGACTTGTTCACCCTCAAGGACGCCAAAGACAGAGACGGAGGCCCAAGGCCAGTTCCGCCAGCTGGACTCGGCTCTGCAGAACTGCTAGCAGCGCGGTGTGGTGCCCGGGGACTTGAAGCTGGGCAACCTCCGCCTTGATGCGAAGAACAACGTCAGGCTCTCCCCAACTTTGGCCTAACAACCAGTGGCACCCAGGAAAGCAGCTAGACACTTTCTGCGGGAGCCCCGCGTTCATGGCCCCAGAAGGATTCCTAGGGATGCCTTAGGCAGGCCCAGCCGTGGATGTGTGAAGCCTCGACGGCGTCCTGTACACCATGGTAACTAGACGCCTCCTCTTTGGGGGACAAGATTTCTGGGAGCTCCAGCAGCGTGTGCTTAGAGGGCAGTAACATGTGCCCAAATACATATCCAATCAGATAATAGACTTACTCTGAAGAATGCAAATGCTCAACCTACCAACAGAGGTACTTTAGATGATGTTTGCCAGGATCCATGTGTGAACATGGGCCAGGAAGAGCCACTGCCGCCAGCCTGTGAAGAGCACTCCCTCCCAGGTTACCTCCTGGGCATCGGGCCTCTGCCTCCGTCGTGCGGCCTGTGGCCTCCAGGTGGTAGACAGGTCTCCCCAGTGGACAAATGCCATTACTAGAAAGTGTGAGATGATCCTGGGCTGGTGGAGGGACCAGATCCAGGGCTTCGACGTACTCAGTGGTAGTGACAGCGTGCACGTGAATGAACCCTGCATGGTGGCCCGCGCCATCGTTGTGAGGCCAGCTGTTTCCTCCGACCTCAGCAGCGAAGAACATATACCTCCCGCCAAGCCCTGAGATGCCCATGCTTAAACCCGACTGAATTTGGGAGACCATCCAGCAGCAGGAGAACCAGGAGTCAGGGAGAAGGCCAGAGAGCCTGCCACACCCCAACCCTGCCCGGAAGCAAGGACCGTTACCCGCAGCCCAGCCCCCTCCACTCACAACACCCACGATGCCAGCAGCGCCCTAGCCACAGATCACGCCAGTGACCGCCACGACACGTTTGGGACTAGGCTCACCTGCGGCAGGCGTGACAGCAGCCACACCCGTGACACCAGCGTAACTCGTGACACGAGAGACACCCGTGACACCATCAGCACCTGTGGCAGCTGCGATACCACGGGTACCAGCCTCATCTGTGATGCCTGCACCAGCCGTGACACAAGCCACACCTGGTACACCAGCCCACCTATGAAGTCCTAAGCACCCAGGATGCCACTGGGGAATGCAATATTGATGACACCCTTGACACCCACTATACCTGCATCACCAGGGACACCAGCCTCGCACATGACCCCAGAGGCACCCATGACCCCAGAGGCACCCGTGGCCCCCTTGGTGACCGCACCATCCATGATACTTCTGTCACTAACACCCGTGACACCAGGGGCACCCGCAACACTGAGGGCACTCACGGCACCTGTGACTCCTGCAACACCAATGGCACCCATGACTCCGGCGATAAAGTTGCAGGAGAAACACACTGCCTCCCGCATGTGCCTGGTGCGGCAAGCTCCACTTTTTGGACACCCTGAGAATATGTCCCCAGTCACTCCCCGTGGCCTCACCCAGAAAAAGAAGGGAGTGCCTGGGAGAATCTGGAGGTGTCTGTCTGAGTATATTTGCTTGGACTGCCCAGCAAGAGGGCTAATAATAAAGTGGTACAAGAAACAGCCAATGGATGACCTGCCAAGCTCCCCAGGACCTGGTCATGTTCCCACCTGGATGATGGGATTCAAATCCAGCACCCCCACCACCTAAAGCAAAGCCTCCAATCCAAAATCCTGGCCAGCTCAGACGATGCTCTAGAGTGCTCTGGGCTTCCAGCAGAGGCACCACCCTGGCCCGACTGCCCCTCCTTCCCTGCTGGGTGAAACTTCAGAGACTGGACTGTGCCCTGGGACATGTCCCGCATCCCTCAAGCTTCTGTCTATCATGTTGGTGGGGAGGGGACAGGTGTTGCCAACACCTTGGATCTTCTCTTGGTTCACTCCTGAGTTGGTATAGTTAATAGTTTATTAGCATAGTTAGATTTATCACGATTGATATAGATGTGAGGAATAGAATACTTGTATAGCACTGTTAGCATACTCAGTATTGTTAGTACAGTTAGCATTCTTGGTGACGGCTTAGTGGAACTTCGTATAGTTACTGGTATAGTTGGTACAGTTAGGTAATTAGTATAGCTTAGTGGTAGTTAGTATAGTTAGGGATTCAGGACCTCATGTCCATGTCTGTTAAAAAGGTGGCTCATATTGAAATGTATGCGTTCCTTCACACAGTCATTGAAGGCCACGTTGTCAATGAGAAGTTGGCCCAGTGTGTTCTGACCACAGGAGTGGTAGCCATCAAGGCCATTACCAAGACAAATCAGAGCTTCGCCAGCATCCAGGAACTGTTTTGAGAGGTTAACAGCATGAGAATCTTAAACCACCCGAATGTTGTCAACCTCCTGGAAGTGATTGACACTGAGGAGACTGTGTTTATAGTAATTGAGTTCCTCCGTGGGGCAGACTTGTTCACCCTCAAGGACGCCAAAGACAGAGACGGAGGCCCAAGGCCCGTTCTGCCAGCTGGACTCGGCTGTGCAGAACTGCTAGCATCCCGGTGTGGTTCCCAGGGACTTGAAGCTGGGCAGCCTCCTCCTTGATGCCAACAACAACATCAAGCTCTCCGACTTTGGCTTAACAAGCAGTGGCACCCAGGAAAGCAGCTAGACTCCTTCTGCGGGAGCCCCGCTTTCATGGGCTCCAGAATGCTTCCTATGGATGCCTTAGGCAGGCCCAGCCGTGGATGTGTGAAGCCTCGACGGCGTCCTGTACACCATGGTAACTAGACGCCTCCTCTTTGGGGGACAAGATTTCTGGGAGCTCCAGCAGCGTGTGCTTAGAGGGCAGTAACATGTGCCCAAATACATATCCAATCAGATAATAGACTTACTCTGAAGAATGCAAACGCTCAACCTACCAACAGAGGTACTTTAGATGATGTTTGCCAGCGTCCATGTGTGAACATGGGCCAGGAGGAGCCACTGCCGCCAGCCTGTGAAGAGCACGCCCACCCAGGTTGCCTCCTGGGCATCAGGCCTCTGCCTCCGTCGTGCGGCCTGTGGCCTCCAGATGGTAGACAGGTCTCCCCAGTGGACAAATGCCATTACTAGAAAGTGTGAGATGATCCTGGGCTGGTGGAGGGACCAGATCCAGGGCTTCGGCGTACTCAGTGGTGTTGATAGCGTGCACGTGAATGATCCCTGCATGGTGGCCCGCGCCATCGTTGTGAGGCCAGCTGTTTCCTCCGACCTCAGCAGCGAAGAACATACACCTCCCGCCAAGCCCTGAGATGCCCATGCTTAAACCCGACTGAATTTGGGAGACCATCCAGCAGCAGGAGAACCAGGAGTCAGGGAGAAGGCCAGAGAGCCTGCCACACCCCAACCCTGCCCGGAGGCAAGGACCTTTACCCGCAGCCCAGCCCCCTCCACTCACAACACCCACGATGCCAGCAGCGCCCTAGCCACAGATCATGCCAGTGACCGCCACGACACGTGCCGGACCAGGCTCACCTGCGGCAGGCGTGACAGCAGCCACACCCATGACACCAGCGTTACCCGTGGCACCAGAGACGCCTGTGACACCATCAGCACCTGCGACAGCTGCGATACCACAGGTACCAGCCTCATCTGTGATGCTTGCACCAGCCGTGACACAAGCCACACCTGGTACACTAGCCCACCTATGAAGCCCTAAGCACCCAGGAGGCCACTGGGGAATGCAATATTGATGACACCCGTGACACCCACGATACCTGCATCACCGGTGACACCTGCCTCGCACATGACCCCAGAGGCACCCGTGACCCCAGAGGCACCCGTGGCCCCCTTGGTGACCGCACCATCCATGATACTTCTGCCACTATCACCCGTGACACCAGGGTCCCTGCGACACTGAGGGCACTCACGGCACCTGTGACTCCTGCAACACCAATGGCACCCATGACACCGACGGTAAAGTTGCAGAAGAAATCCACTGCCTTCCGCATGTGCCTTGCGCGGCAAGCTCCACTCTTTTTGGGCAACCCGAGAATATGTCCCCAGTCAGTCCCCGTGGCCTCACCCAGAAAAAGAAGCGAGTGCCTGGGAGAATCTGGAGATGTCTGTCTGAGTATATTTGTTTGGGCTGCGCAGAAAGAGGGCTATTTATAAAGTGGTACCAGAAACAGCCAATGGATGACCTGCCAAGCTCCCCAGGACCTGATCATGTTCCCAGCTGGATGATGGGATTCAAATCCATCACCCCCACCGCCTAAAGCAAAGCCTCCTATCCAAAATCCTGGCCAGCTCAGACGATGCTCTAGTGTGGTCTGGGCATCCAGAAGAGGCACCACCCTGGCCCGACTGCCCCTCCTTCCCTGCTGGGTGAAACTTCAGAGACTGGACTCTGCCCTGGGGCATGTCCCGCATCCCTCAAGCTTCTGTCTATCATGTTGGTGGGGAGGGGACAGGTGTTGCCAACACCTTGGATTTTCTCTTGGTTCACTCCTAAGTTGGTATAGTTAATAGTTTATTAGCATAGTTAGACTTATCACGGTTAGTATAGTTGTGAGGAATAGAATACTTGTATAGCACTGTTAGCATACTCAATATTGTTAGAACAGTTAGCATTCTTGGTGACGGCTTAGTGGTACTTCGTATAGTTACTGGTATAGGTGGTACAGTTAGGTAATTAGTATAGCTTAGTGGTAGTTAGTATAGTTAAGGATGCAGGACCTCATGGCCATCTCCGCTAGGAAGGTGGCTCATATTGAGAATCATGAGATCCTTCACACAATTGGTGAAGGCCAATTCGCCAAAGTGAAGTTGGCCCGGCATTTCAGACCAAGGAGGTGGTAGCCATATCAAGGTCATTCAAAAGAGAAATGAGAGCTCCTCCAGTCTCAAGGAAGAAAATCAAGAGTTTATTAACCTAAAAACCGTAAACCACCCGAATATTGTGAAACTACTAGAAGTGTTTTATACTGAGGAGGCTCTATTTATAGTAATGGAGTACGTCAGTGGAGGAGACTTGTTCACCTACTTGGAGGCCAAAGGCCGCTTGACGGAGGGGTAGCCCGAAGCCCGTTCCACCAGCGGGTCTCGGCTCTGCAGCACTGCCACCCAGCGGGGCGTGGTGCACCGGGATTTGAAGCTGGGCAACCTTCTCCTCGGCGCCAACAACAGTGCCAAGATCTCCGACCTCGGCCTTAGCAACCAGTGGCACCCACAAAAGAAGCTAGACATTTTGCGGCAGCCCCACGTTCATGGCCCCAGAAGTCTTCCTGGGGAGGCCTTATACAGGCCTAGAGGAGGATGTGTGGAGCCTCGGTGGCATCCTGTACACCATGGTAACTGGATCCCTCCCCTTCGGGGGACAAGATTTCTGGGACCTGTGGCAGCGTGTGCTTAGGGGTCACTACCATGCGCCCAAATATCTATCTAACAAGATAATAGACTTACTAGACAGAATGCTAACACTCAACCCACCAACAGAGGTACTTTAGAAGATGTTTGGCAGCATCCATGGGTGAACCTGGGCCAGGAGGAGCCACTGCCGCCAGCCTGTGAAGAGCACCCTGGGATGACAGTGGAGACAATACTGGGCTGGTGCAGGGACTAACTCCAGGGCTTAGACATAAGCAGCGGCAGTGACATGAATGAACCCAAGGTGAGGGCCCGCACCATCACTGTGAGGCCGGCCGTTTCCTCCGACCTCAGCAGCCAAGAACATAAGCCTACCCCCAGCCCTGAGATGTCCATGCTTATTCCTGCCTGGCTTTGGGAGATCATTCAGCAGCAGGAGAACCAGGAGTCAACGGAGAAGACCAGAGAGCCTGCCACTCCCCTACCCTGCCCGGAAGCGAGGACCATCAACCCCAGCCCAGCCCCCTCCACTTGCAACACACGCGATGCCAGCAGCCCCTGAGCCACCGATCATGCCGGTGAACACCACGACACGTGCAGGACCAGGCTCACCTGCGACCCCTGCAGCAGGCGTGACAGCAGCCACACCCGTGATACCATCGTTACCCGTGGCACCAGAGACGCCCGTGACACCATCAGCACCTGCGACAGCTGCAATACCAGAGGTACCAGCCTCACCTGTGACGCCTGCAGCACCTGTGACACCAGCCACACCTGTGATCCCAGCCTCACCTATGACGCCCTGAGCACCCAGGACACCACTGGGGCCTGCAACATAGATGACACCCATGGCAACTGAGATACCCGTGACACCAGTGTCACCAGTGACACCTGCCCCACCCGTGACACCAGAGGCACCCGTGACACCAGTGTCACCCGTAGCACCTGCGTCGCTCACAGCACTCACAAACCCATGGTACACAGGACAACCACATCACCTGTGACACCTGCAACACCAATGGCACCCATGACATCAGCGGTAAAGTCCCTGAAGGAAGCCACTGCCGCCCGGAGGTGCCTGATGTGGGAAGCTCCACCCTTGTTGGGCAGCCCGAGAATATGTCCCCAGTCACTCCCTCTGGCCTCACCCAGAAAAAGAAGAGCGTGGCTGGGAGAATCTGGAGATGTCTCTCTAAATGTATTTGCTGTGGGCTGCCCAGCATGAGGACTAATAATAAAGTGATACCTGACAAAGAAAATGGATGACCTGCAAAGCTCCCTGGGACCTGGTCATGTTCCCACCTGGATGATGGGATTCAAATCCAGCACCTCTACCGCCTTCAGGAAAGCCTCCTATCCAAAACCCTGGCCAGCTCAGAGGATGCTCTGGAGTGATCTGGGCGACCAGAAGAGGCACCACCCTGGCCTGGCTGCCCCTCCTCCCCTGCTGGGTGAAACTTCAGAGACTGGACTGTGCTCTGGGGCATGTCCCCCACCCCCCATACTTCTGTCTTTCATGTTGCTGGGGAGGGGATAATGCTTGTCATCTCCTTGGTTCTTCATAGTCTTAATAAACTTTATGCTCCAGAAAGATACATCACACTCTGTATTGCCTTCTCTCTGGTTACAGAAGTGTGTTGTCATATAGTACTTGGCCTTAAGACCTAAGAATTAGCACAATCATTCCCAAGAGCAACAACTGCTGCACTCCAGGGCAGACATGCAGAAAGAGTGTATTATCCCCCTGCACTGACATTACCTAATATTTTCAGAAGGGTCAAAAGGAACTTTTGATCCCTACAGCCAGTGTTAAAGGGACAGGGACGTCTGGGATAGGCTAATAAGTCCTGTGAACCAGCCGGTGTGTGGTGTGGTCAGGTCCCCATGCACATGAGGTCTTGAATGTCCCACAGGAGTTGGGTTCTCTCCTTCTCCCATGGGGAAGGGCCCTGATGTGTGAGATGTTTAAAATTTTTTTGATGTGGATCATTTTTAAAGTCTACTGAACTTGTTACCATATTGCTTCTGTTTTATATCTGGTTTTTCCGCCTGGAACCATGTGGAATCTTTGCTCCCCAACCAGGCATTGAACCTGCAACCCGCTGCACAGGAAGGTGAAGTCTTAACTACTGGACCACCAGGGAAGTCCCTCTTTTATCTTAATTTTTTTGCTGTGTGGGTTTGAACACAGGGACTGGCTGACTATCAAAAATACTAGATTTGTCAGCGTTCCCTGGTTCAAGGAGCCACTGAACACAGGGGTGACTGGAACAGGGTCTTCTTCCCAGAGGCCTGGCTCTGGGGGCACACCCTCTCAGAGGCATCAGCTGCACCGTTCCGTGGGCTCTTGTGTGCTTACCTGTCACTTGCTGACTGCGCATTTCTTCACTACCAAGATGCAGAGCACTCTGGCCACTCGCCCGCGAGCCATCTCCTGGGGTAATCACAAAATGGTCTACAAGATTCTAAGTCAATCAGGCTCTTTCTGCTTTTCTTCTCAGCTCTTAGCTCTTTGTTTTGTGTATCAACAGTGTCATTGACTTTTTTCTTTTTTTTTCTTTTTTCTTCTCTTCACCTGGATTCTCTAGCAAATGGGAGCCTAGGAACTGGCCCAGTATGCAAGGATCCTTCCCCTTTCTTCTCATTTCTTCATTACTGTTTCTCAGTTCTGTATCAGGGAAAAAAAACAAAAACAAAAAACCATGGGCCAAGTTAGTGAAAACAGATCTCTCACTGCAGAGGGGGAGGGACATCGACACACCAAACTACAATTATGTTAATTGGGTGGGAAAGAGAGGAAGACTTGAATGGATTCCTCCTCTACTATAACACAAATGTAATCAGAGAGCAACGAACTCTGGATACATGGTACATCCTAAAGGCAGTCAGGAAGGAATAAAGCAGTCTGAGGTGAGGAGATGGGCTGGGCTGCTGGTCATTCCACATCTGAGATGACATTCTCAGCTGGCTTTTAGGTGAACCCTTCTATCTCAAATGAGGGACTTTAAGATTCGTTCACAAGATAACCACTTTCAGTCATCGATTTCTCTGATATACATCATTCATATGCACAGAGTTAAATGTGTTCATTTTGGATATTTCCTGAAATCCAACTCACTAATTCACAAAGCCTTGGGAGTATCTCCCTACAAGATGCTTATTAATTACAAAGTTGAACTTTAAATCTACATTGGAGAAACCTCACAGACACCACCTTAAACACATGGTCAAAGTCTACCTCACTAGTAATAAAATGTGTCAACCTCGTAAACCCTTTTGGAGCTTCCCTGGTAGCTCAGCCATAAAGAATCTTCCTGCCAATGCAGGAGACATGGGTCTGAGTGTTCAATCCCTGGGTCAGGAAGGTCCCCTGGAGAAGGAAATGGCAACACACTCCAGTGTTCTTGCCTAGAAAATCCCATGGACAGAGGAGCCTGGCGGGCTACAGTCCATGGGGTTGCAAAGGAGTTGGACACAACTGAGCAACTAAACAACAACCTCATGCACCTCTGGATGCAACGCACCGGGAAGGGGATACTATCGTGACTGTGCAGAGACCTTCCCAACCATCTCGTCCACACAGCGTAGTGAGCATAGTACCACGTCTCCTGTGTGCTGTCCTCCTGTGCACTTCCCCACTCTTACTCCAAAGTCACAGCAATGATGCCTGTGCATGTGGATGCTGAAATATCTTAAGTTTAGTTGACATTACCAACAACAATCATCAGACAATGGAACTGTGTTGATGCAAAACAAGCCCTCATGCTACTTGGGGAAAAATTCAATTAACAACGGAATCATGTAGAGCCACCCGGTGGTGATGGAGATTTAGTGGCATACTGCAGTTGAAAACTGCCTGTAGGGGCCATGGGGCTATTTCCCCTTTATTCTTGCTTTGCCAGCCCACAGCAACCATGCTGGTTGCCACTCATCACAAATCAAATGAAACAAAAATCACCAGGGGTTAAAAAGCCTATACTGGATTATAGCCATGCCATTTAGAACATAACATTTTACTGGTAATTGCATTCTGTTGAATAAATATCCTGACATCAGCTTATGGCATATTAGTATTCTGATGGCAATTATTTTCACTTAAATGTGTCTGCCTCTAAAACAGGAAAGGGTACAATGACACGAGGTTTGGAGATGGAATGGATAGTCTGTTTGTTAAACCAGAGGCTCTCGCGTGGAGTTAGGGTTGTGGGTTAAACAAATTACACAGAGATTTATTTCATGTGATGTCTTTGCAAAATTATCTATTGAAGCCATACACTTACAGTTTTCAAACTCTGTTGTATATATATAGAGCCAGGGGCTAGAAGTACAGATGCTGAGGCTCTTCCCCAGACATTCTGTATTCGAATCTTTAGGAGCAGGACTCAGGAATCTACATTCTTAACACAGTTCTCAAGTCTTCCAGTGAACTGCCAGTTTGACGAATACTGTTCTAAATGTTTACCAGTCTTATTCCAAAGTATCAATGATGATTCAAGTATAAATTCATCTAAAAAGCACAAAGTCTACCACTGGAAATAGACCAAGGAACAGCAAGTATGATTCATGGGTCAAATCTGACTCAACAACTGTTCTTACATATAAAGTTTTATTGGAACACAACCATGTTTATTTGTTTACAAATTATCTACAGCTACTATATTCATTAAAAAAATTTTTTTTGTTACTTTCTTGTTAAAACTGCAGAAAGCAGTTGTGACAGAGACCATATAACCTGCAAAGCCTGAAACAGTCACCACCTGGCCTTTGTGGAAAAAAGTTTGCCAACACCTGATATAAACAGATATCGGGGACTGAGGGACCAGGAAAGTGAGTAAACTAAGAGAGACAGGCAGGTTGAGCCACTGGCTCCTGCCAAACTGTCAAATCCCTTCTTTGCTTTCTTCTTTTTTTAAAGTGGTGGATGCACTCTGTAATTTTTCCAGATTTACTGAAATATAATTGATATAATGTGGGTGTACAATGACATTGAGAAATGGGAAAGTAATATTTAGAAGGGCAGTGATATGTTTAACATTTTTATGTTGAATTTGAATTAATAGAGAAACAGTTTAAAGTAAAAATGTCAGGGGGCATTTGGAAAACTTAGATTCAGTTCAGTCAGTTCAGTCAATGACAAACCCATCCAGTACTCTTGCCTGGAAAATCCCATGGACAGAGGAGCCTGGTAGGCTGCCGTCCATGGGGTGGCGAAGAGCAGGACACAACTGAGTGACAACCCACTCCAGCGTTCTTGCCTGGAGAATCCCAGGGACAGCAGAGCCTGGTGTGCTGCCGTCTATGGGGTCGCACAGAGTCGGACACGACTGAAGCAACTTAGCCTCAGTAGCAGCCAAGGGGAAATACTCTCAGCTGTTACTAACTAACATCAAGGTGGGTGGATGCCAGCTGTGACAAAAGCCCTGCAGGAGTAGTTCATGGGACAGGAAACATGGAGAGACTGTAGTGTTCAATATAAATTCAAAACTGAGAAGCTTTGTATGGTCTCTAACTGTCGCTCTGCAAAAAATCTGCACACAAAAATAAGAACATGTGTGACAATGTGAGCCCAATGGGAGACACATCTCTTACCTCTCATTTGAAAAGAAATTGAAACCCAAGTTCCCTTTCTATCAGCCTCTTGTCCTCTTTCTTCATTAGAGAATTACACCACATCTCATAGTTCTCTTTCCTCCCTAATCAGTCTTTCTGACAAACTAAACTGAAAATTTTTATTTAATATCTGTTTTCATTAGTAAAATTCTTCTCATAATTCTTTGAAAATTCATTCTCCCACACAGGAACATTCAACATTTTTGTCCTCAACTCTAAAAGTCAGGGGCCTCATGTGTACTTTGGTTTTCTTTCCACTTCTCACAAAGCACTTTACTCTGAAGAACATACCTATTCTCGTGGACTTAACAACAACAACTTATCTTTATCTGATTATTTAACATCAGAAACCCCAAACTGACAGTTTAGTTCTGTAAAATATATTCACTACACAACTGACAATTTATAAAAATTAGTCTCCATTTCACATCCCTCCCTACGTAACACAAAGATCTCCTAATGCATTGAGGCAAGTGAGGTAGCATTCACTGGTTAGTACCTGTAAACAACTATTTTCACTATGAAACACAAGAGCAAATCTATTTCAGAACAGAATTGCACTTCTTGAAAATGATGCAGGATTTCATGATGTCAAAACACAGTTCAGATACTTAGAAAAGCACTCGTATGGAAGAGTTACTCTAGTGAACAAATGAAGATAAATTTACAAGGCTGATGACAGAATGGGGACTTCAAAGACTTTACAGAAAATTACTTGAATATCAAAAAATTAGGAGACTTAGAAAAAAAATGATGAATCCTCACGTATGTTTTGCAAATTTTATGTTTTGCCCTCTTTATAACTGTGCCATTACAGTAAAGCTGAGAGCTTCAATAGCCAAAACAATCTTGGAAAAGAACAAGGTTAAATGTCTCACACTTTCTGATTTCAAGTTTATCACAATGCTATTGTAATCAAAACAGTGTGGTATGTGTATAAATATAGACAGAACAGTGGAAAAGAATAGAGAGCCCAGATATGAACCCTCACAATCACAGCCAAATGATTCCTGATAAGGAAGCTAAGACCATTCAATGGGTGGGGGGCGGGAGGGGAACGGGGAACCCTTTTGAACAAACAGTTGTGGACAAACTAGATATCCACATGCAAAAGAACAAATTGTACCCTTACCTTACACTGTAGACAAAAAGAAGTAAAAATGGATCAAAGATCTAAATGCAAGACCTCAATCTAGAAAAGTCTTAGAAGAAAACAAAGAAGAAAAGCTTCATGACATATTTCATTGTAATTTCTAAGAAATTTCGGGGTAATTTTTTTTTTTTTTTTTTTTTTACAACACGTTTTTCGGATCCTTGGCTAACTCTGAAAATCAAATTGACCAAGACAGAGTAATAGGAGAAAGTATATATTTTTACTAACATAGGTCTTAAGAAACATGGGAGCCTTCATAAGAAAACCAAGATCTGAAGAAACAGTGAAACCTGAGTGTTTTCACACCAGATTTGATGAAGACTGGATAGTCATGAAGAAATATAATAGGCCAAGGAGCATGAGGGGAGTGTAGTATTCTGGGGGAAACTTAGCAAGGCCTATTTGGAGTCTTTCTCGCATCCTTTTGTCTTTGGAAATGAGGACGCACCTTTGCTTCTATAGGGAAAGCACTTCTCACTTAAGAGTATTATGACCTACTTTAGGGGTGAAGGGTGAGCAGAGGGACAAAGTAACCTTCCTACTTCTGCTGTTTTCTCAGAGTCCTTCAAGTTAAAATATAAAATATGCCAAGGTGTCATATTTTAGTGTAGCATGGTCTGAACTCCATAAGATATGACATCGAAAGCACAAACAAAATTAAAAGAGATTAATTGGACTACAATTAATATTGTAATTATTAATATTGTACAATATAATATTGTAATTACAATCCACAAACGTGGATACACGTTTGTGCATCAAGGACACAATCAGTAGTGAAAAGACAACCCAAGGCATGCAAGGAAACATTTGCAAACCATATATCTACAATGAGTTAAAATATAGAATATAAGGGCAATTTCTAAGATTTAACAACAACAGAAACAAAAGGAACATAATAAAAAATGAGTAAAGGATTTGAAAGAAGTTTCTCCAAAGAAGATAATACGAATGGCCAATAGGCACATGAAAAGATGTACCACTTCTCTAGTCAACAGGGAAATGCAAATCAAAACCACAGTGACACATCCAGCTCATACCCATTGAAGTAGCTGCTATACAAAGAAAACAGAAATAAAAGAAAAAGGAACACCTGTTGACAAGGATGCTAAAAAGGGCAGTCTCTGGCACTATGTTCACATGTGTTTCTTCATGGCGGCACTGGGTCTTTGCTGCTGGATGTGGGCTTTCTCCAGTGTCCAAAAGTGGGGGAAACTCTCTGGATGCAGTGTGTGGCCTCAGCAGGTGCAGAGGACGGGCTCTAGAGCACACAGGCCCAGTAACTGTGGCCACAGGCTTCACTGCCCCACAGAATCTGAAATCTCGCCAGACCAGGGGTTGAACTCGTGTCCCCTGCACTGGCAGACAGATTCCTAACCACTGGACCACCAGACAACTCCCCTTTTGCACTATTTATAGGAATGTAAAACAGTGTAGTCACCATGAAAGAGCATGGTGGTTCCTCAAAAAATTAAAAATCAAATTTCTGTATGGTCCACCATGTATACATTTGGAATATGCTCAGAAGAATTGAAAGCGTGGTCTTGAAGAGATGCTTGTACACCCGTGTTCCTAGCAGCACTAGTCACAGAAGCCCAAAGGTGGAAGCAACCCAAAGGTCCACTGATAGGTGAATGGATAAACTAAATCTGATGCAAACATATAACAGAATAGTATTCGCCATAAAAAGAAAGTTCTGACATGTGTTATAACCTGTACAAACCGAAAGGACAGAATACTAAAATAATCCAGTAACACGGAGAAGGAAATGGCAACCCAGTCCAGTACGCTAGCCTGGACAATCCCATGGATGGAGTAGTCTGGTGGGCTACAGCCCAAGGGGTCACTAAGAGTCGGACACAACTGAGCAACTGTCCCTGGAGAATCCCAGGGACAGGGGAACCTGGTGGGCTGCTGTCTACGGGGCTGCACAGAGTTGGACACGACTGAAGCGACTTAGCAGCAGCAATCCAGTAACAAAAAGACAAATACTGTGTGTTTGACCAGAGCAATCTAAGTTTTCTAAATGCCCCGGACATTTTACTGAAAATGTTTCTCTATTAATTCATAGTCAACATAAAAAGTCACGCCTATCATTGCCCTCCTAAATATTACATTCGCTCTTCTTAACGCCATCGTACATTCCACACCAACTTAAGTGAAAATACTGCTGTTATTCTGTCTTCTTCCATTTACTCACCTGTCATTTATGTGTCCAAGCCCTGCTGATTTCTCTTTGAAGGCTTTCATCTGCACTCCCTTTTTCTTTCTTTCCAAGGCTTCTTTTGTTCTGACCCTTACCACTCATGCCTGCTGCTGCTAAGTCGCTTCAGTCATGTCTGACTCTGTGTGACCCCACAGATGGCAGCCCACCAGGCTCCGCCATCCCTGGGATTCTCCAGGCAAGAATACTGGAGTGGGTTGCCATTTCCTTCTCCAATGCATGAAAGTGAAAAGTGAAAGTGAAGTCGATCAGTCGTGTCCGACTCTTAGCGACCCCATGGACTGCAGCCTACCAGGCTCCTCCGTCCATGGGGATTTTCCAGGCAAGAGTACTGGAGTGGGGTGCCATTGCCTTCTCCATTAACCACTGGACCACCAGGTAAATCCGCAACACTATTAATCTTTTAAGGAAGCTCTGCTTCGGCCAAAACACTATATTCATCTTCCACAAACTTGCTTTTGCTTTTTCTATCTCTTGGCTTTTACATCATTACCTCTTCATGTTTTCTACCTCTCCAAATCCTATTCAGACCCCAATGCTGCCTTTCTTATGAGCTCAAGACTAAGTGTGCAAACAGTAAGAAGGTGGAGAGCGCCGCGTAAACAGGTGACTACAACACAGGGGCACGTGTGTGCTACAGTGGAGGTTTGTGAGCAGACGCTGAAGCCAGGAGAGGTGAGATTAGGGCTGAATATGGGGGATAAAGAAGACGGAGAGGCTCGTGCGGCAATGGGAAAGCAAGCTCAGGCTGCCCGGGTGCAGTGGTCTCTTTGCCCCCCGTTTTTTGCATTTGTACTTGTGTGGTCTTTCACGACTTCTCATATAAATGTTAACTGGTATTCTGTTCCTTTTCTGAATTTTTTCAACTTTTTTTTTCTTCTCAACAATTCCACTTCCAATTTACTCCATCTTACTATAGACTTCCAGCCTGTTCACATGCGTACCTGCTTCATTCTTGACATGCGGTACGCCCTCTCCAGTGCTTTCAGTATATTCATCCACCCACCATTAAAGTCCTATCTTCCTGTTACTGCCTATTTTTAAACTTATCTTTTGGGACCTCCCTGGTGGTCCAGTGGCTAAGACTCTGCGCTCCCAAGGCAAGGGGCCTGGGTTTGATCCCTGGTCAGGGAACTGGACCCCACAGGCCACAACTAGGAGTTCAAGTGTCCCAACCTAAGATTCCACAGGCCACAACCAGGACCCGGTGCAGCCAAATTAATAAATAAATATTTGTAAATAATCCTTACCTTTCAACACATGGCACAAGGATTTTTGCATCCACTAATTTTTGCTTGTTTGGGTTTGCCTGATGGCTCAGATGGGAAAGACTTTGCCTGTAATACAGGAGACACAGATTCAATCCCTGGGTCAGGAAGATCCCCTGGCAAAGGAAATGGCAATCCACTGTAGTATTTTTGCCTGGAGAATTCTGTGGGCAGAGGAGTCTGGCAGGGCACAGTCCATGGGTCACAGAGAGTCAGACACAACTGAGCAACTAACATTCTTCACTTATCTTTCAACACATGGGGCAAGGATTTTTGCACCAACTAATTTCTGCTTGTTTAACAATGCACAAGAGAATAAATATGGTTGTTAAATATGCGTATATAAAAGGGGATTCATTTTGGTTTCACACTGTTATCGCCTCATCACATACTCAAATCACAGAGAAGCCAATGGCACCCCACTCCAGTACTCTTGCCTGGAAAATCCCATGGATGGAGGATCCTGGTGGGCTGCAGTCCATGGGGTCGCTAAGAGTTGGACACGACTGAGTGACTTCCCTTTTACTTTTCACTTTCATGCACTGGAGAAGGAAATGGCAACCCACTCCAGTGTTCTTGCCTGGAGAATCCCAGGGACGGGGGGTGCCTGGTGGGCTGCCGTCTATGGGGTGGCACAGAATCGGACACGACTGAAGTGACTTAGCATCAGCAGCAGCAGCATACTCAAATCATTTCTACTTGAAGTATACAAAAGGGGAGATATATTTTGGGTGACAGTATCTTTTGACTTCAGGATGCTGTAGAAGATTTGGGTTGCTCTTTACCCACCACTGTTTTTCCCACCACCACCACTCTACTCTTTCTGAGCTGGTCAATCATATGGCGCATCGAGTCAGACCGCAATCCAATCTGCTCAATTAGGATATCTCTTCCCTGGCCACAGTGACTGACTGAGGCATGAAGACATGACACAGGCCCCAGCAAATCAGAGCCACCCTCGGATGTTTCCCTGAAGCCATTGTGGGCGGGCGAGGGGGAGATTATCTGAAATAATAAGCTATCTAGATTATCTGAAATAGCTAGCATCATGTGAAGAAATGTGGGTAGCAATATTAGACACTGTGTGGAAAAAGTATGAGTAAGAATAAAGTTAATACAGAAAACAGAGGTGGGACAAAGGAGAAAAAGCAAGAGAGAATGACTTTTCTCTCCTTTGATTCGGCTACATCCAAAAGTAGAATGTCCATCCTGAAACTTCTCAGTTATGTGAACTTTTTAACTCGGACTTTGCTGCTTAAAGTTAGTTTCCATTCAGCGTGTAACTCTTGCAACCAAAAGCATTAAAAAAAAATCCAGTTATACAGACATATATCAACTGAAACATTGATGATAATAATATCTTAAATGAAAACTATCATATATAGTTTATCTAGTTGCTTTTGATTTTACTAATATATATATATATTTACTGTATATACACACACACACACACACACACACACACACACACATATATATATATATATATATGTACAGGCATCCTAGGTGTCGCTAATGGTAAAAGAACCCATGCAGGAGACGTAAGAGATGTGGGTTCGATCCCTGGGTCAGGAAGATCCCCTGGAGAAGGGCGTGGCCATCCACTCCAGTATTCTTGCTGGAGAATCCCATGCACAGAGGAGCCTGACGGGCTACAGTCTATGGGGTCACAAAGAGTTGGATACGACTGAAGTGACCTAGCACCAGTACACATATATATGGCAGGCCATAAAACAAGCCTCAACAAATGTTAAAGACCTGAAATCATACAGGGTGTATTATTTAATCATAATGGAGTCAAACTAAAACTCATCAACAGTAAACAACAGTAGGAAAAATCTCAAAATACTTAGAAATTAAGACACACACTTTTAAATAACACATGGATTAAAAAGGAAGTCTCAAAGCAAAATTCTTTTAAGAATACACAGAACTGAATAAAAATACAACATATCCAAATATGTGAGGCCTATCTTAAGCCATGCTTAAAGGATAATTTATAGTACCTAAAACATCAGAGATGATAATAGGTATCAATAATCTGGATTCTTATCAAAAATAAATCAATAAAAACCTAGAAAAACAAGAGCAGTATAAACACAAAGCAAGAGGGAAAAATAAAGTATCAAAGATAAGAGCAGAAATAAATACCATTCAAAACAGGAAGACAATACAGGAAAGTCAGTGAAACAAAAAGCTGGTTTCTTCAATAAAGCTATAAAACCTTTATCAGGACTGACAAAGATACAAGATGAAAACACATAAATCAGCAACATCAGGCATAAAACAGAGGATATTACTATAGATCCTGCAGCCATTAAAAGGATAATAGGAGAATAACGCAACTTTGTGCTTATAAGTTTGACAACATTAAAGAAATGGACTAACTCCTTAAAACCCACAAACTACCACCATTCAGTCAAGATTTAATAGGCTGGTAAAGGTTCCTATAACCACTAAAAAATTTTAATTTGTAATATGTGTGTGCTAAGTTGCTTCAGTTGTGTCCGATTCTTTGAGACCCTAGGGACTATAGCCTGCCAGGCTCCTGTGTCTATGGAAATTCTCCAGGCAAGAATATTGGAGTGGGTTGCCATGCCTGCCTCCAGGGGATATTCCCAACCCAGAGATCGAACCCACGTCTCTCATGTCTCCTGCATTGGCAGGCAGGTTCTTTACCACTCACACCACCTGGGAAGCTCCAATTTGTAATATAAGGCTCCCCCCAAAGAAATCTCCATGCCCAGTTTCAGTAAAGAAATTTG
Source organism: Bos indicus x Bos taurus (assembly GCF_003369695.1). Taxonomy (NCBI): domain Eukaryota; kingdom Metazoa; phylum Chordata; class Mammalia; order Artiodactyla; family Bovidae; genus Bos; species Bos indicus x Bos taurus. The sequence continues at coordinate 14,154,379 of NC_040089.1, forward strand.
CCAAACATTTAAAAAGAATTAATACCAAGTTTACATAATCCCTTCCAGAAAAATAGAAACCCTTCTCAACGTGTTTTTATGTGGTATTACTATGATAAATATTAAACCAGATAAAGGACTGTACAAGAAAAGGAAAACTGCATACGAATATTTCTCATAAATTGAGATACAAAAATCTTTAGTGAAATATCAGTAAACTGAATCCAGCAATGGATAAAAAGAATTACATGTCATGGCCAACTCCAATGTATTCTGGGTATGTAAGGTCTGGTTCAATAGTCAAACATCAATTAATGTAATTCAATGTCCATAGACTATAGAAGAAAATCATACGATCTTATCAATTGATGCAGAAAAAGCATTTGACAAAATCCAATACTTATTTATGATAAAAATTCTCAGCAAATTAGGAATAGAGGAGAATTACTTTAATTTCATAAATAAAATGCACCAAAAACCCTGTCACTAGTATCATTATTTTAAAAGTGAAAGACTGAATACTTTCACCATTAAGATCAGGAACAAGGCAAAGATACCTATTCTCACCATTCTGACTCATCATAGCACTGGAAGTTCAAGCTAGCCCTCTTCAGTCTGTCTAAAACAGGCCTTATATTGGCAATAGGGTTGGGAGCCTGGGAGTTAGCATAGGAAAGAAACACACATGCATTTGGAAACTAGTGAGTGGGTAGAACATCTGAGCTGTGTGGACTATAGAGGTGTAAACGGGTGGGAGAGTTGAGCATGTACTAGCAAACTGGAAGTGTGTGTTAGTCGCTCAGTCATGTCCGACTCTTTGTGACCCCATGGACTGTAGCCCACCAGGCTTCTCTGTCCAAGAGATTTTCCAGGCAAGAATGCTGGAGTAGGTTGCCATTTCCTTCTGCAGGGGATCTTCCCAAACCAGGGATCAAACCTAGGTCTTTCGTACTGCAGGCAGATTTTTTTTTTACTGTCTGAGCCACCAGGGAAGCCCAGCAAACTGGAAAGACCAGAATTCTTTCTCCCCATCATTAGGTAACAAATAGGAGACACAAAGCTAGTGTCCTGGGTTACAAGTCCCCCCACCCCCAAGTCTCCAGCAAATTGCTCAATGAATCACAGCAGCAAAACTCCGTTCTGTGCAGCACAGCAAAAACGGTGACTCTTTGCACCTAAAGAGCAATTTTAATTTTATCAGGCCAGCTGGAGCTTGTTTTTGAGTCTGTGGAAAGATAGGAAGCTTTCAAACAGGAAGTTGGGATCTGGTTACAGTGAGAAATCTGTAATTTTGTTCATGACTTTAGAGCAGAGGAATGTTCTGCTGGGAAACAGCATTGCTGCAACAAAGTCTAAATTTTATGTATGTATGTATATGTGTGTATGTATGTGTGTATATATATATATATATGTTTAGGCCAATTTGGCTGCTTAGTGCTGGTTCTTATTCTCAGAGTTTGAGTGTTATCTTTGTTTTGGCCTAAGAAAAACTCCGTTCCCTTATTTAGTGAAGCTGTCTTCTTCCCGGGTGGCTTAGTGGTAAAGAATCATACTGCAGTGAAGGAGGCATGAGTTTGACCCCTGGGTCAGGAAGAGCCTCTGGAGGAGGAAATGGCAGCCCACTCCAGTATTCTCACCTGGAAAATCCCACGGACAGAGAAGCCTGGCAGGCTACAGTCCATGGGGTCTCACAGAGTCAGACACGACTGAATACACACATCCTCTTCCCTGGGACAGTCTTCAGGATCCCCTCTCAAGTTTAAAGCTCAAAACTCTTAACTGGATCTCAACACTCCTAGTTTTTTCAGAAATCTCTAAACTTTCCTCTGCCTCCTCTCATATTTCCAACATCAAGTCCTGGCATTTTTGTCTCGGAAATGGTTCTTAAATGCATGATCTGTTCCCCATTAGGATAGGCACGACCCCAGTTCAGATCCTTACCATCTCTTCTCTGCACCCGTTTCCTGCCTCATCTCCTGACTCAGTAAGTCTTTCTCCACCTTGCTGCCAGCGTGACATTACCAGGACACACATTTGATTGAAGCATTTCCCTGCTGACATCATTCCTGCTGGTTTCTCCTCCTCAACTGTGCCATTCAAATGTGCTCCAGAGGCAGGGGCAGCCAGTCTGTTCATGATAAGGTAAGTGCAGAAACGGAGAGCAAGCATTTGGAGACTATAAACATTTGACATCGCCATGATACCTGAGCATGTGATGAGTGGACTTGTGTCACTGAACAGGGTAAATACAGGATGCTTCCGAACCCACGTGATGAATCACAAACCCCATCCTTCTTTTGGCCTGTGACATATTGGGGAATAAAAACCAACAACTGCCTCTTGCCATAGATGGTTCAAGAAGCCCGGTGCTACACGATAAAGTCCAAAGACTACCCCAAATCCTTCATGATCTGATCTTTGGGTTTCTTCCAACATCTTCTAGACTTCTGTACCTAACACCCCTCTTCTGTGAGGCACCTTGACAATTCTTCTAGTGTTATGCACATATTAATTCTTCTTTCTGACACACCATTCCCTGCCTTGTCTATCTGGAAGCTTTCTCTCCTCTTTTGAAAATAAAGTGAAAGTGTTAGCCTCCCAGAAATATCTGACTCTGCAATCCCATGGACTATGGTCCACCAGGCTCCTCTGTAGTCCATGGAATTCTCCAGGCAAGAATGCTGGAGTGGATTGCCATTCCCTTCTCCAGATTTTCCTGTACCAGGGATTGAACCTGGGTCTCCCTCGTTGCAGGCAGATTGTTTACCATCTGAGCCACCAGGGAAGCCCACTGTTTTGCTAAAACCACTCCTATGAAGGCATTTCTGGTGTCATCTTGGGGTCACCAGCGCACATAGCACATAAACCTTCCTTGTGCCCTTCTGCACTACCCAGTATACAGTCACTCAAAATTTTTTTTTTTCTTTGCAATGCCAAATTCAGGATGAATAGAATAAGACAAAATTCCTACCATCAAATGCTTGCCAGTCTCATGAATTTTCTGTGTATTGTCTGCTTGCAGTGGCCATGTCTGGAGCATCTCTGAGTCTCCAAAGCCTCTGGGCTGTGAACATATGAGGGACTGAAGTTGGAATTAAGACTGATAATGATGGATGAAATGGCTTCCCTGGTGGTGCAGTGGTAAAGAATCTGTCTGCCAATGCAGGAGACAAGGGTTTGATCCCTGGTCCAGGAAGATCCCACATGCCAAGGGGCAGGTAAACCCATGTGCGCCAACTACTGAGCCTGTGCTCAGGGCCTGGGAGCCATAGCTACTGAGCCCTTGTGCCACAGCTACAGAAGCCTGCGCACCCTAGGGCCAATGCTCCACAGTAAGAGAAGCCACTGCCAGAAGAAGCCTGAGCGCTGCAACTGGAGAAACACCCACACAGCAACGAAGACTCAGCACAGCCAAAAATAAATATATAAATCATATTTTTTGCATCTTTAACACTCTTGGTTAATCTGTCTGGGCTTCCAGTTCTCCTTTTATCACATGTAGGATTTGAACCATAAGATGCCTGCATTGCCTTTTAACCTCAAATACTGTACTCTAGGGGCTGCCCAGGTGGCGCGCACCTGGTCAAAGAATGTGCCTGGCAGTGCAGGAGACACGAGATGCCGGCTTGATCCCTGGGTCTGGAAGATCCCCTGGAGGAGGAAATGGCAGCCCACTCCAGTATTCTTGACCGAAGAATCCCACGGACAGAGGAGCCTGGTCCATAGGGTCACATCCTACACAGTCCATGGGATCACAAAGTGTCGGACACAACTGAAGCTCCTGAGCACATACACACGTGCATTGTCCTCTAGAGGCAGAGAATTCACATCACCAGAACTCACTGCCTCCAGACGCCCCTAGAAGATGGTCTTTATTACCCCCTACCCGTGCATCCTATACCAGTTCCTCAGACTCTAAACACAAAAGTTGACAACCACAGGAATGTACGTAGTTCTGTTTTCCTGAGACTTTTCATCAGGTCTTTCTTGATATCAACATCTTTTTGGTGATAATGATCTTTCAGTTGCTTGTAGCCAGGTGAATAAAACAGAAATAAAACAAGAACTTCAAACTTGGATTTTTTTCTCCTGACGTCTTCACTACGTGTTGTTGGGAAATTGAGGTGACAAGAAAAGGCATGTTTCAACAAAAACAGGGCATACGCTCACAGGCCTGGCAAAGACCATCTGATAGTCATTCACATATGAAACAATAGATCTGGAACACCTCAAACAAATTACACTGGAAATGAGTTGGTCTTGTGGGTAATCCAGTCCAGGAAGTTCCCATTACATCTACTGAGGTCAGAGATCTTTCTCTTCTCTCCATTCTATCAGATTTCACAGAAATACAGGTTAAAATATATTTTTCTTTTAGATCAATTGTTCTTTTGTTGTTTTCAGATCAGATCCAAGTCTCTTGTATCCACAAGACTTCCAAGCAATAGATAATTCTTTCTAGACCTTATCCAACATCTGATTCTCGATTTGGAATAAACAAGTTCTATCAGATGAAATTCTTCCATTGCTTATATTTGATATTGTTAATGAATTGATTTGACTCCTCTTCTGTGTCACAGCAGTGTCATGATCAGTCATCATTTTCCACTGCGTTGCTGTCTGGAAAAATGCACAGCATGCTTTAAGAACACAGTCTCCTTTCTGAGCCTTCCTCTTGTCCAAAACACATATCCCAGCCCTTTCATGTCTGGCTAGAACTAACACACCCTTCAAGTTTCAAATTAGATACCACTTCCCTGGCACCCCTTTTGTGTTTCCCAAGCTGGGACAGATAACATTCTTTCTTGTTCCCATAGTATCCTTGAAAACCAGTGTTTGAAAGAAAAGGGATAGGAATGCAAATGTCAAGTTATACCTAACTTGGTAGTGAGCAGAGCAACTAGAATGCCTTCATGTTGAGGTGGTCTACCCGAGTTCGGTCTAATTTTTAGAAGAAAAAAATTTTAAATTAGCAAAGACTGGAGAGCCTGGCATCTTTATTTTCTCAGACGATTCTTCTCAGAAATACTCAACTGAGTCAAAATAGCTACTAAGATGGTCAAAGATGCTGCAAGTATAATTGCTCTACAGTGGGGGAGTTGTATCACTGGGAATGCCACAGTTACGTAAAGTCCTTAAATAGTGTGCTGTAGAGGCTTTCTGAGGAATCAGACATGAATTCATCCAATACATCACTTCTCTTTTAGGGTACCTCACTTCTCTTCTCCCCCTTCCCCCGCAAAATAACTCCCCATGATTTTGGCATGTGATTCTGGGATAGCAATTCTTCAACCCAAGACCACAAGAGAGAATGATGGAGCTACTGGTCTCTGGGGCAAGCCTTGCAGAGATCTCTGTTCCTGCAGAGCGCCACTGTGTCCGTCCTCAACTTTCAGATTCCTTTCACTTTAATTGACAGTACAGACCTCCCCCCCACGCTCCCTCGCCTTCCCTGGTGCCATATCCAGGGGCCTGCTACAGCATTAGTGTTTTCAAAGCAATATTCCCAGCAGGAGTTCCCAGAGCAGACTACACACCCAGGAGGAAGGAGATAAAGGTCTGAAAACTCAATTTTAATTGCATTTGGATTTGGGAAGCCTGTTTTGACTAACAAGTTACACTGTAACGGCATGTCTCTTCTGATTTAATGAAAAGGGTTTTTTCTCCCTCCTTAAGAAAGTGAAAGAGGGAGTCAGATAACTCCAAGACGCCCCCACCTCTAACCCCCAAGCAATAATTTGATTCACTCTGGCTAATTTGAATGCGGAGACTGCGACAGACACCAAAAACCTACTTTCAAAGGACTCTGGCGCCCTCTGCTGGCAACTGGTGCTGAGACCAATAACACAGAAAGGTCACGGAGTATTAGTGTTTTCTACTCCACTCCATTCATTTAATGAACAAGGTGGGGATGAAGAGCCTCACTCAGTGAAGCTTGTTAATAGGAATTGTATGCGGCCCAAGGACACCGTACCATGTCAGGAAACCTCTTTTTTTGAATACTATGCATATCTTCCCTAGGTATGGCCTTCTACAAATTATTGATCCCCTCCAGTCTCGGTTTCCCATCTCAGCAAGAGGACAACAGATCCAATGACCATTCTTTGAACTGCGTTATTTACCTGGTAGTATTTTGCTGGCATTGCCTTCCTCCTACTGATCATTAAGGTTGTTGGGATAATCAAGTTATCAGGGCTGATGGGTTCCCGTTTCTTACTTACTATTCTATGAGTTAGGCTAATGAGAACATGGGCAGTTCTTTGGTTGAAGTTATGGAAATAACTGCTCCTGCAGACATCTCATCTGTGCCTATATTCATGGCAAATTATAATCCATACAACTTGGAGACTAACTGAAGTGTAGTTACGGCGTCCACTACCAACTGTCCTGATCAATTTTACTAGGATATCACCTTTTTCCTCTGGAGAACAACTGAAGGCCCTCTCTTCTTTTTGTTTCTCTAATTCGGCATCTGTTCTGCCTCTTCCTCATCCCAGAAGTAATATGCTGATGACAGGGAGCTCTTGTAATCTGTGTAATCTCCTTGTGTAATTGTACGCCTGAGTTTGAACTAATTTGGCAATGCCAAACCTGGATGAATTCTGAACTGTCAGAAGGCATGGAGGTCCTCCAGTGTGAACTTGATCTGATAAATTCCTTTTGCCTGTGAAAGCCACTACAAAAATGTTGGCTCTGGTAAAAAGCGTTTTACAGACCTTCCTGGCGATAGGCAAGAAAAGTGTAATAGTTGGATTGGGTATTGGTGGAAAAACTTTTTCTCCACTGTACAGAATTCTTTCCCTCAAATTATTAAATGTCAGATATATGTGGGCAATATAAATTGTTCTTAATATAGGATGGGGGCTTCTCTGGTGGCTCAGATGGTAAAGAATCTGCCTGCAATGCAGGAGACCCAGATTCAGTCCCTGGGTTAGGGAAGATCCCCTGGAGAAGGAAATGGCCTCCCACTCCACTACTCTTACCTGGAGAATTATATGGGCAGAGAAGCATAAAATATTGTTCTTAATATAGGGTACACAGAGAGCAAGAGGGATTGACCATGGCTCCACAAAGCTATTGTCCAGCAGAAAGGATGGTTGTTAGCGATGTATCATTGGATTATTTTTTCCTTGTCACCATAAACCATTCCTACTGTTTGTAGTAACTATGTTGTGGAGCTGGCCGTAAGCTAGTTCCCTGTGATTTTCTATTAAATATTTTGAATATGCATCAGATCAGATCAGATCAGTCGCTCAGTCGTGTCCGACTCTTTGTGACCCCATGAATCGCAGCACGCCAGGCCTCCCTGTCCATCACCGACTCCCGGAGTTCACTCAGACTCATGTCCATCGAGTCAGTGATGCCATCCAGCCATCTCATCCTCTGTCGTCCCCTTCTCCTCCTGCCTCCAATCCCTCCCAGCATCAGAGTCTTTTCCAATGAGTCAACTCTTCGCATGAGGTGGCCAAAGTACTGGAATTTCAGCTTTAGCATCATTCCTTCCAAAGAAATCCCAGGGCTGATCACCTTCAGAATGGACTGGTTCCATCTCCCTGCAGTCCAAGGGACTCTCAAGAGTCTTCTCCAACACCACAGTTCAAAAGCATCAATTCTTCAGCACTCAGCCTTCTTCACAGTCCAACTCTCACATCCATACACGACCACAGGAAAAACCATAGCCTTGACTAGACGAACCTTTGTTGGCAAAGTAATGTCTCTGCTTTTGAATATGCTATCTAGGTTGGTCATAACTTTCTTTCCAAGGAGTAAGCATCTTTTAATTTCATGGCTGCAGTCACCATCTGTAGTGATTTTAGAGCCCAGAAAAATAAAGTCTGACACTGTTTCCACTGTTTCCCCATCTATTTCCCATGAAGTGATGACACCAGATGCCATGATCTTCGTTTTCTGAATGTTGAGCTTTAAGCCAACTTTTTCACTCTCCTCTTTCACTTCATCAAGAGGCTTTTGAGTTCCTCTTCACTTTCTGCCACAAGGGTGGTGTCATCTGCATATCTGGGGTTCTTGATATTTCTTCCAGCAATCTTGATTCCAGCTTGTGTTTCTTCCAATCCAGCATTTCTCATGATGTACTCTGCATATAAGTTAAATAAACAGGGTGACAATATATAGCCTTGACATACTCCTTTTCCTATTTGGGTTAGGGTTAGGGTTAGCATACACATATTTTAATGACTTTGAATATACACACAGAAATCAGTAGTAAATTATAGACAGCTGTCCCAGATTGTAACATAATATCCCCTAGATATTATATGAATGTCCCAGATATTCTAACTCCCAAGTCCTACTCCACTGGCGTCTTCAAGCTTTGGTGTTCAAAACATTTGCCAGAGGGAAGAGTCTAAAACTGAGCATTCGTATATCTCAGCCCCTGGATTTCCGATTCTGTACGTGCGATGTAAAGTCCAATATTCTGACGCGTGTGGCCTACAGACAGAAGCCTGAGAAATACTGCAGGGCAGCATGGAGGTGTCTAACTATTCAGCAGTACTTTTTCAACGACGATTCTGGGAGCCGCATGTGTATTGGGTTTACTGGCTATCTTCTGTTCAGGCACCCCATGTGGCACTTGACCATGGCGACTCAGGATATGCATGTGCTCAAGCTCCTTTAGTTGTGTGGGACTGTTTGCAACCCTATGGACTGCAGCCTGCCAGGCTCCTCTGTCCACGGGATTCTCCATTCAGAATAGTGGTTAAGAGCAAAGAAGGCAGACCCTCTGGGTTCACCTCGCAGCTCACTTCACCACTCTGTAGCCATGTCTCATTCACAAAAGGAAGATAATGATAATACCTTCAACAGTAATTGTGATGATAAGAATGACAGACAGCAAAAAGCCCTACGTGAGTTTAGAAGAAACACCTCCATCCTCCTTGAAGGATTTATCCACTGCCTGGTGAACAAACAGATGTCTGGGTTTAGGTGAGTTGGGATTCCAAATTTCCAGACACCCTGGATTCAATGAGAGCAAAATGGGAAGTTGTGGCTTCTAATAAGCTAGACAGCATATAGATCTCTGGGATTCCCTGATAGCTCAGCTGGTAAAGAAGCCATCTGCCAGTGCAGGAGACATGAGAGACACGGGTTCGATTCCTGGGTCGGGAAGATCCCCCGGAGAAGGAAATGGCAATCCACTCCAGCACTCTTGCCTGGAAAATCCCACAGACGGAGGAGCCTAGTAGGCTACAGTCCATGGGGTCGCAAAGAGTCGGACGTGGCTGAGCAACTTCACTTCGCATACATGTGTGTATCTGCATATACATACACAATATACACATACATGCTTGTAGATGTAAGACTACATAATTAAATGAGACAGTAGAACATGTATGGACTTCATGTTCTGGCAAGATAGATAGAGCACACCTATCAGAAAATGAGAGGAGACGGGAGCATGTACAGAATGTAGGTTAAGCTTGTATTTGAGGTAAAAGTATTATTTCAGTCCAGATGCTGGGGAAAAGAAGAGGGCATCAGCTAAGTTAAACAGTGTCACAGGACAAACTCAATAATAAACTCGATGGATAATACCTGAGAAAAGGAAGACACTAGGGAAAAGGAAGGCACTAAAATTCATGCAAAATTGTGAATACAAAAGCAAATCATTACCACAAATGAATTGGATTGGGTTGTGCGTGCGTAGCCATGTCCAACTCTTTTGTGACCCCATGGACTGTGGCTCGCCAGGCTCTTCTGTCCATGCGGTTTTCCAGGCAAGAACACTGGAGTGGGTTGTCACTCTTTCCAACCCAAGGGTCGAACCCATGTCTCCTGCATCTGCTGCATTGGTAGGTGGATTCTTTACCACTGAGTTACCTGGGAAGCCCATATCACAAATAAATACACATTACTAACAAAAGTTTTATTGAAAGAGAGCAAATTAAACATATAAAATACTGTATCTTTTCTATTTAATTATGCATAATTACATATCCTACATATGCAAATACGCAAGGCTTCCATGGTAGCTCAGATGGTAAAAAATCTGCCTGCAATGAAGGAGACTCAGGTTGATTCCTGGGTTGGGAGGATCCCCTGGAGAAGGGAATGCAACCCACTCCGTTACTCTTGCCTGGAGATCCCATGAACAGAGGAGCCTGGTGGGCTACAATTCGTGGGGTCACAAAGAGTCAGACAGAACTGAGCAGCCGAGAACACACACAAATGAGCACTGGCTTAACATAAATCACCAGCTGTGCTAGCCCCTAACGGGACAGTCATCCTGTCCTTTGAAAGTCTGTAGTCAAGCACTGATTTCTCCTCTTTAGCTATGAAAGTCCTAGATGGCATCTTCTTCCAACAAAAGGCTGTTTCATCTACACTGAAAACCATTTTTGCTTCATTCATTCATTCATTCATTATCTTAGCTAGGTCTTCTGGGTAACTCGCTGCAGCTTCTATGAATGTATCAGCACTTGCCGTTTCACCTGACACTTTTATGCTATGAAGATGGCTTCCTTAAAACTCATGAACCAGCAACTCTTTTGGTTTCAAGCTTTTCTTCTACAGCTTCTTCACCTCTCTCAGTCTTCACAGAACTGAAGAGTCAGGGTCTTGCTCAGGCTTTGGCTCAAGATAATGTTATGGCTGGTCTGATCATCTGTCCAGACCACTCAAATCTTTTCCATCTTAGCTATAAGGCTGCTTTCCTTTCTTATCACCAGTGTGTTCACTGGAGTAGCACTTTCAATTTCCTTCAAGAGAACTTCTCTGTGTTTACAGCAACCCTGTGTTGAGCAAGCCTTCGGCAGACGGGTCAAAAGGCTCAGCTTTCAATCTGGGTCAGTTTGCACCGTGCTTTCCCCTCTAAGCCTTATCATATCTAGCTTTGGATTTAAAGTGAGAAATGTATGAGTCTTCCTTTCATTCAATACTTAGAGGTCTGATAATTGGTCCAATATCAAAATTGTTATATCTCAGGGACTAGGGAGGCCCAAGGAGGGGAAGAGAGATGGGGAAACAGCTGGACAGTGGAGCAGTCAAAACATATATTTATACATATTAAGTTTGTCATCTTATATGGGACCCCAAAAATTACAACAGTAACATCTAATATCACTGATCACAGGTCATCATAGCAATTAAAATAATAACAAAAAAGTTTCTAACATTGTGAGAATTACCAAAGTTTGACACAGAGACAGGAAGTGAGAAAAACGCTCTTAGAAAAGTGGCACTGACAGCCTCGCTCAACACAGGGTTGCTGAAAAACTTTAATTTGTAAAAAGGGTGATATTTATGAAGTGCAATTAAGTGAGGTATGCCTGTGTAAAAAAGTTAAAATTAGAACCACTGCCTACAACAGAATATATTGTATAAATGAATAAAAGATTTAAGTATGGAAAAAAATGACATGAGTTCAAGAAAAACACATAAGTAGGTTTTTTTCACAAATGGGGGAAATATTTCCTAATTATACCTCCAAATCCAGAAGCAAAATGGAAAATGGTTGGTAAATTTGATTGAATAAAAATTCAAAACACTTGTCAAATGCCAAAACACAATAAGCCAAGCTAAAAAACTAGGGGAAAAAAATATTTACAAACTTGTAATTTCCCTATTGTATAAACAACTTGTAGAGAGAGATAACAGAGAAGGCAATGGCACCCCACTCCAATACTCTTGCCTGGAAAATCCCATGGATGGAGGAGCCTGGTGGGCTGTAGTCCATGGGGTCGGGAGGATTCGGACACGACTGAGCGACTTGACGCTCTCTTTTCACTTTCATGCATTGGAGAAGGAAATGGCAACCCACTCCAGTGTTCTTGCCTGGAGAATCTCAGGGACGGGGAGCCTGGTGGGCTGCTGTCGATGGGGTCGCACAGAGTCGGACACGACTGAAGCGACTTAGCAGCAGCAGCAGCAGAGAGAGAAAAGGCCAAAACCTTACCAAAAGGGGGTGGAGGTAAGCAGCGATCTTGTTGATTCACAAACCCAGAAGTTTGCTGGGTAAAATCTGAAACCTACCCCCATACAGAGAGGGTAAGGAGTGCCTGAAGAAGCAAAGACAGGGGCATCCACTCCAAGCTAGTAGGTGGCGGGTTTAATAAGTAAGGGAACTTACACACCAGACCCGTTTGGGGCAGACACCGGACAAGTAGACCTTGGCATCCACCCACCAGAATCTTACAAGTTTATGTAGTGGCTTTAACCGGGTTTGGTCACGGACACTTGCCAGAGGGTCTCAACACACCCCACTCTCTCAAGGCTGCCTCCTGAAAAGAGCCCCCTCAGTGGGAATGGAGGGCAGAAAGTACATCCCAAGGTCTGGGGAGGGGAGGAGCCTCCAAATGCCTGGCCCAGGGCTCAGGTCAACTGGGAGTCACATCCTCTCAATCACTTCCTTCAACAGTTACCAAGTGTTCACAGAAGAAAAAGAAATGCAAATGGCTTTCAATTCATTAAAAGATCCTTATCCTTGCTTATAGTAAGAGAAATAACAGTTAAAACTACACTGACTGACAAAGCAGACTGTGGGAAGACAGTTTTTTTTTTATATAATATTTGTTTATTTATTTGGCTGTGTTGGGTCTTACTCACGGCATGCAGAACCTCTTTTTTTTTTTTTTAGTTGTGGTTTTTTTTAGTTTTTTTTTTTTAGCCTGTGGAATCTTTAGTTGCCGCGTGTGGGATCTAGTTCCCTGACCAGGGACAGAACCCAAGCCAGGCCCCCCAGCATTGGGTGCACAGAGTCTTAGCCACCAGACCACCAGGAAAGTCCCAACAACGTCATATATTGATTCTTGATTTTGTTTTTAATGTTTTTAATGTTTAAAGTACTATGAAGGAGAATTTGGTGATATTTAGAAAAATCACACGTGTACTTAATCTGTATCCCAGTTATCCCACTTCTAGGAATGTATTTCAAAGATACATTGACAAAACTTTACCCAAGACTGCAGTAGACTATGGAGAAGGCAATGGCACCCCACTCCAGTACTCTTGCCTGGAGAATCCCAGGGATGGGGGAGCCTGATGGGCTGCTGTCTCTGGGGTCGCACAGAGTCGGACACGACTGAAGCGACTTAGCAGCAGCAGCAGTAGATTATATTTCTCTCCAGCCTTCCTAGTACCCACATTCTGCCATGGCCTCATCGCAGGTGCAGCGATTCTTCATCTTTGATGTTGGGCTTGACCTGGAGGCTTGTTTTGAAATGATGCCATGTCAGTGGAAACGACAGTGTGCTAGCCCCAAAGCTAAGCTTTAAGAGACAAAAACAATAAGTGATTATTTTTATATTCAGCTAAGTCTTGGTGGTTGTTTACTACATGGCATTTTGTAGCAAAAGCTGATACAAAGGAAACATTGTTTGTTATAAACAGCATGTCATTGGAAACAACCCAAATGTCCATCGATAGATGACTGAATGAATAAACCAGGGACAGACTACACAAAGGATTATTATGCTTTATGCTTAAATTTTTTAACAGCAAGAGTAACTGCCATTTAACTAGATCAATTTAAAATATTCATATGCAATTATTTCTGCTGAGAATCTTCAAATTCTATGTATCAGTTCAGAGCATTTAATTTTTCACAGTAACATTTGTGTTAATCAAGGCACCAGCCCCAAAGCACTGCTCTCAGCCTTAGTAAATCAGATGTGTAAAGTATCAAATCTGGATTGCTCTTCCCAGGAAACTCCTGAGTTACTGTGGGCCAGGAGTCTCAGACTTTGCTCATCAAAAATGATCTCAAGCTCCTAATGGCCACCACGCATGAATGAATAGGGAAAGATTGTTGGAGGTATAAGTTGCTGACTGTGCATGGCAGCTGACTAGGTTTTTCCTTGATTGCTGTGGGGAGCTGTATATCATGACACATAAGATGACAGGTTCGAGGTCAGACACCTGAGCTCTAATCCCTGACATTCTGAAGTATGACCAGCTTAGTTATCGTAAAACTCAAGTCTCTTCTCCATCAATCAAGGTTAATAGTACCTACCATTGAGCTTTGATGAGGATGAAAAGAGGGAGCAAATATACAGATTGTGCACAGTGTCTGAAAGATCATAGACACCCAAATATATTTGTACATCCCTTCTCATCAAAAGTATGGAATTGTGAATGTAAATGTGGGCTCTGAAATCTTTTTTTATTTTATTTTATTTTTAAACTTTACAGTATTGTATTAGTTTTGCCAAATATCGAAATGAATCCGCCACAGGTATACATTTGTTCCCCATCCTGAACCCTCCTCCCTCCTCCCTCCCCATACCATCCCTCTGGGGTGTCCCAGTGCACCAGCCCCAAGCATCCAGTATCGTGCATCGAACCTGGACTGGCAACTCGTTTCATACATGATATTATACATGTTTCAATGCCATTCTCCCAAATCTTCCCACCCTCTCCCTCTCCAACAAAGTCCATAAGACTGTTCTATATCCCTTAATATTTTCAAAGAAATTTATATAAAGATTACAACACTCATAAGGCAAAATTCACTACGTCTGGCATCCTATAAAAAATGACCAGGTGTGCAAAAGCAGCATAATATCTACAATGAGGATATAAATCAACAAACCAAAACTGACTCAGAAATGACAGAAAATGGAATTTGTTTTCATAACCTGAGAGACTTTGATTTGAACTTGAGGCTAAAGGCTTTGGCTTTAAGATATCTTTGTTGGGATATTTGGAAATTTTATCTCTCTGGAATTCAAGATCAATAACATCTCCAATCAATTTTTTGTTAATCAACCCAAGATTTTCCCTATGTTTGGAACAGTAAAACAGATCTTAAGGCATCTCCATCCACAATAGTGCCTGAAAGTCTTGATTCATTTGTTTATGTATGACTACATCTCAGTCCTTGAGAATCTTGAAGGCCACATTTTATCTTAAACCTGCAGAAAACTAGTCTCCATTGTATATAGTAATGTTAGTGACAACCAACCAAGAAAGCAGCGTCATAGAGATGTGTGTTCAATAAGACCACTAGATGGCGCAATATCTTCACATTTCATTAACAACACTTAAAGCCCAGAAAGGAATTTAGTCCTTTATGAGGGACTCTTACGGGAAAGCTATCCTAATTTGTCATTCCAGCTGCCTGCCTTACTTGCTGATGATCTTGTGAGAAGGAACTGAGTCTAATACATCTTTGCTTTGCTTTAACTTGAAAGAGAGAGCTTTCTAATTTTTTTTTTTCTTTCTGTTGATGCTGTGGTGAGAGTTTGAGTATTTTCAAACACAGATCATGAGATGAATTTTAATTCTCCCATTCCCCAGCTCTGAACACGGGCTGCCTGCCTTCCCATCAACCTTGACCCAGATTCCAGCATTCTGCAAGATCTAGGGTGGCTTCCTCTCCTGTCACAAGCCATCACTGATCTTTCTAGTCTACGAGCATCTATTTTTTCCTAAATCCTTGTAATACTTTTGTTAGTTCCTTACTAAACAAGACAGTATAACATTGGGCAAGTTACCTAACTTGAG
This sequence comes from Bos indicus x Bos taurus, assembly GCF_003369695.1. Lineage (NCBI taxonomy): Eukaryota > Metazoa > Chordata > Mammalia > Artiodactyla > Bovidae > Bos > Bos indicus x Bos taurus. The sequence goes on from NC_040089.1 coordinate 14,169,820, forward strand.
GCTCAGTTTGTTCCTCTATATAATGGAAACCGCTATAGTATATCACTCATGTCTAACACACAACAAATTCTCATAAGCATATTTATTTATGAGTCTTTAGTATAATATTAGGTATGGTCAGTATTTCCTGAACATGGACAACTTTCCAAGCAACTGCTTACTGATATAGATGGAACAGTGAACACAGTGTATGCAAGCCATGGTCTCACAAGCCTTACAGTAGAGGAAGGAAGAGGGGGATAAATCATCCCAGCAAGATCTACATGGACTATGGGAACATGCAGCAAAGATAACTTCTCTTGTCAGCTAGAATTAGGAAAGTCCCTTTCAAGAAAGTATTATCTGAACTTAAGCTGATAAAAATAGCAGTGATTAGCCAAGTAAAGAGAAGAAGGGGGTGGGGCTTTAATGTAGTCTGTGCAAGTGCAAAGGCACCAAGACCAGGGCCAAATGGCTTCACTAGTGAACTGCACCAATATTTATTTTTTTAAATGCAAAAAATAGATAAATAAATTAAAATTTTAAAAATAATGCCCAAAATTTACACTCTTTCAAAAAATAAAACTTTTTTTATTAAAAAAAAAATTTCCAAATCATTCTAGTATCACTCTAATATCAGTAAGACTCTAATAATAAAACCAAACAAAAACATTACAAGAACATTGCAGACCACTGTATCTTATGAATACACAAACGAAAATTCTCAACAAAATACCAGTAAACCAAATCCAGAATTTATATAGAGAGTTGTAATGACCAAATGGAATTTATACCAGGAATACAAGATATGCTTAAAAATCTCAAAATCAATTAATAAAATATATCATTAACTGAATTAAAGAAAAAAAAACTACATGATCATCTCAATAGGTGCATTTGACAAAAATCCAGTACCTGTTCACGATAAAAACACTAAACAAATAAAAATAAAAGGAAACTTCCTCAACCTGATAAAGGACATCTATTAAATACCCACAGTTAATATGAAACTTATTGGTTAAAAAAAAAAAAAAAAACAACTGAATATTTTTACGATAAGATCAGCATGCATCACTTCTATTCAGTACTGTACTTGATGGAAGTTCTAGTCAGGACAATTAGGTGAGAAAATGAAACAAAAGTCATACAACTGGAAAAAAAGAAATAAAGCTATCTCCTTTTACAGATGATTATCTTGCATATAAAAATCTTAAGGAATCCATTAGACACCTATTAGAACTAACAAGCAAGATCAGAAAAGGTGCAAGAGAGAAGGTCAAAACATAAGAAACAATTGTATTTCCTAAACACTTGCAATAAAAATCCAAAAACTAGGAAAATAATTTGCTTACTAGAGTCAAAAATAATAAAATGTATAGTAATATATTTAACAAAGTACAAAATATCATGCTGTGAAGACTATAAAATGGTGTTTAAATCAATTAAAAATAAAGAAGTTCTAAATAAACGGAAAAGCATCTTAGCTCTATAGATTGGAAGATTTAATATTGTTAAAATGCCAACACTCCCTGATCTACAGACTATGTATAATCTCTGTCAGAATTCTGGTTGGTTTCTTTGTAGAAATTGACAAACTGATCCTAAACTTAATATGGAAACTCAAGAGACACAAGATAGCTTGAACAATCTTCAAAATAAAGAGTATAATTGAAACTCACACTTTCTGATTGCAAAACTTACTACACAGCAACAGTAATTAAGACACAGTATTGTTGGCACAAGATACACAGAATGGAAGTGAGAGCTAACTTATATATATATAATAGGTACATATTTTTTCAATTAATTTTTGACAGAGGCATCAAAATCATTGATTAAGAATATTCTTTTCAATAAATGATCCTGGGATGACTGGATACCCACATGCAAAAGAATGAAGTTGGACTCCTACTTCACACAAAACTTTAACTCAAAATTGATCAGAGACATAAATCTAAGAGCCAAAATTACAAAAGTCTAGAAGAAAGCATACAATTAGCTTCTTATGACCTTGGATTAGACAATGATTTATTACTTATAACACCAAAATACCCCCAAAACCGAAAGTAGATTAATATGATCTTGCCAGAGGACACTATCAAGAATATGAAAGGACAGATCACAAAACAGGAGAAAATATTTATAAATCAGATACCTGCCAAGGGAATTGAATCTAAAATATATAAAGAATACTGGATGCTTGGGGCTAGTGCACTGGGACAACCCAGAGGGATGGTATGGGGAGGGAGGAGGGAGGAGGGTTCAGGATGGGGAACACATGTATACCTGTGGCGGATTCATTTTGATATTTGGCAAAACTAATACAGTTATGTAAAGTTTAAAAATAAAATTAAAAAAAAAAAAGAATTCTTACAACTCAACAATAAAAAGACAATCCAGTTAAAATATAGGCACAGGAACTGAAGAGATATTTTTCCAAAGAAGACAGTATCTGAAAAATGCTCAAAATCATTAGTCATCAGCTCAGTTCAGTTCAGTCGCTTGTGCCCGACTCTTTGCGATCCCATGAACTGCAGCACGCCAGGCCTCCCTGTCCATCACCAACTCCCCGAGTCCACCCAAACCCATGTCCATCGAGTCGATGATGCCATCCAACCATCTCATCCTCTGTCGTCCCCTTCTCCTCCTGCCCTCAATCTTTCCCAGCATCAGGGTCTTTTCCAATGAGTCAGCTCTTTGCATCAGGTGGCCAAAGTATTGGAGTTTCAGCTTCAACATCAGGGGGATGCAAATTGAACTACAATGGAATACCCTCTTTACACATGCTAAGACAGCTATAATCAAAAAGACAATAAGTATTGGCAAGAATGTGGAGAAATCAAAACCTTCACACTTGAGTGGTAGAAAATATAAAAAATTTAGCTACTTTGGAAAATAATCTGGATGTCTCTTAAAGAATTTCACATAGAGTTACCATTTCACGCAGTATTCCACTCGTAGCTATGTAATATACCCAAGAAAAATTAAAACATATGTCTACACAAATCTGGCATACATATCTTCAGAGCAGGATTACCATACTAACCGAAAGGTGGAAACAACTCAAAGGTCTAAGAAATGATAAATGGATAAGTAAAATGTGGTACAACCTTACAACAGGATATTATGTGGCCAAAAGAAGAGAAAAGTATACAGTTCTGATACATGCCACAATATGAATGAACCTTGAAAACATTATGCTAAGTGAAAAAAACCAGTCACAAAAAGCTCTGCCTTGTATGGTAGCATTTATATGAAATGTCCAGAATAGTCAAATTTATAGACACAGAAAGTAGATGAATCGTTGTCTGTGGTTGGGAAGATGGAGGGGTAGGGGAGCAGAGATGGCTAAAAGGTACAGGGTGTCTTTTGTAGGTAATAATAGTTCTAAATTATACGATGATGAAGGTTGTTCAGCTCTGAAAATATCCTAAAAACATTTAATTTTACACTTTAAATGGGTGAATTGCGTGACATGTGAATTATATCTAAAGAAACCTGTTAAAAATTATTGGTCATGACCAACTGATGGGCTATGTGTGACCTGGTACTCTGAAGAGCACTTTGTTAAGAATTAAGAGAATTCCAGTTTGCCTAGGGCCCAGGGAACCAATGGACTACTGATAAGCAGAAGGCGTCAGTGATTTTTGAAGCCACACAGCTAGAGAGAATGGAGTTTGGAAACTAGATCTGTCTCTCGTGTGTGTGTGTTTAAGCATTATGATACATAACTGTAGTTTGTAAATAAAAACTCTTAGGTGCGAATTCAGGCTCACCAGCTTGCCAAGAATGTGAATCTCAGGTAAGCATCTTAGAAAGTGGGGAAAACTATATTCATTTCCTGTGCTCTTTGTGTGGAATAAATGATACCATACAAAATACCAGTAATCTAGCAGGCAAAATAGAAAATAGTCGATCTTGTTGCTGAGCAAATTTGGATGATTGTTATATAGTTGGTGGCATGTTACTCTTTGAAAGATGACTTCAAATTCTGACCAGAGGAGATGGGCGTGGTGAATGGAGGTTGTCAAGGCAGGGGAAAACGTGATAAGCAACAGTGGGATCAGAAAAATGTAAGGGCTGAGAGAACACTGAGTGCATCCTGGCTGAGCACAGTGTGAGCCAAGAACACAGGATTAGGCCCTTGAGGACAAGCTACAAGTGGATCTTTAATCAGGCAACAGAGTGGAGCCACGGAAACTTTCAGGCTGAGTGAGAATATGTTCAGATTTGTGTCTTAGGAAAATGCATCCATCAGTATCTAGCATAGAGTAGATACTCAACAAATGTTCTCTAGATGACTGGCAGCAAAGTCAAACATGCTGTGAAAAAACAGAAGCAGCGAGTAGAGAATCCAGTTAGAGGCTGTAACACACTGTTGGTCACACACTCAAACCCATCACCCCACCCCATTCCTTTCAAACAGAACTTGGCTTTCTCCCTCCTCCATGAAGGAATGTATTTCAGAGAAGTTTGGCTCCAGCACCAGGGAATAAGAAAGCAATGGCACCCCATTCCAGTACTCTTGCCTGGAAAATCCCATGGACGGAGGAGTCTGGTAGGCTGCAGTCCATGGGGTCGCTAAGAGTTGGACACGACTGAGTGACTTCACTTTCACTTTTCACTTTCATGCATTGGAGAACGAAATGGCAACCCACTCCAGTGTTCTTGCCTGGAGAATCCCAGGGACGGGGAGCCTGATGGGCTGCCGTCTGTGGGGTCGCACAGAGTCGGACGTGACTGAAGTGACTTAGCAGCAGCAGCAGCAGCAGCCAGAATAATTCAGGCAGTCCTTCCAGGGGTTAGTTTCAGCATGGGTGTGTACTGGAACACTTGCCTAGGGAGACATAGCGGGATTCTGCTAGAGAAACACAAAGAAAACAGGAGGAGCCCTTTTCATGCCTCTGGATATTTTCGTGTCTGTGTATGATGTCTAGGCATTTTCCAGGCGGCGCTAGTGATAAAGAACCGGCCTGCCAAGGCAGGATATGTAACAGATGTGGGTTCGATCCCTGGGTCAGGAAGATCCCCTGGAGAAGGGAATGGCAACCCACTCCAATATTCTTGCCTGGAGAATCCCAGGGACAGAGGAGCCTGGCAGGGCACAGTCCATAGGGCCACAAAGAGTCACACGACTGAAGTGACCTAGCACACGGGCACGATCTCCAGAATGGCTACCGCCATCCTCCAATCAGGCTGAGGGTAAGGCTGACCAATCAGGTGTACAGAACCAAAAGAATGCAGAGAAGTGGCCCCATGTCTACTGGCTCTGGAACCACTTCAGATTCTTTATTACGGAGAAATACATGGACTTATTATTCAAGCCAGTAGGGTCAAAGTTATATAATACTTAAAGCCAAACACTTGTTGATGGATAAGAGACCATTACAGCTCTCCAGGCAAAGGGTAATTAAGGCCTGAGTAAAGACAGTGTCCTCAGGAACAGAATGAGTTGAATACATTTGAAAGGCAATTTAAGCATAGAGTCAGATTCTCAGATTTAGCAAATAAAACTAAAGGCACGCAGTTAAATTTGAATTCCAGAAAAACAGTGAATCGTGTGTGCTCAGTCGCCTATAACACTTTGCAACCCCATGGACTGTAGCTGCCAGGTTCCTCTGTCCTTGGGATGGATTATCTTGGCAGGAATACTGGTGTGGGTTGCCACTGCCTCCTCCAGGGGATCTTCTAGACCCAGGGATCAGACTCACATCTCCTGCATTGCAGGCAGATTCTTTACCACTGAGCCACCTGGGAAGCCCAAGCAATAGTATGTGTTGGGCAACATTCAAGACATACTTATGCAAATGTATTATTTGTTGCTTCTCTGGAATTCAGATTTAACTGAGTGTCCTGTGTTTTTGTCTGGCAACTGGAGCGTAGAAACTTCAAGACTTAACTATGGATTTGATGTGAGAAAACATCAGCAAAAAGAAGTTACAGATGCCTCTGAGGTTGTTAGCCTGAGTCGCTGGGAGCCTTGGGATACTACTATATATAAGAAGGAGAAGTAAAGGCATTTTGTGGAGAGGATAAACATTTAATTGGGAATTTTTAGTGAGGGAGATAGTCATCACGTTATCTTAGACTAGTAATTCTCAAGCAAGGGTATTCTGCCCCCAGGGGATATCTGGCAATATCTGGAGACACTTTTGATTGTCACAATTTAGGTGGGGTGAGGGGGGGGAGGCAGATGCTATTGACATCTACCGGGTAAGCATCCTGAGATGTTGTTGAACACCCTGCAACACACAACAAAGAGTTATCCCACCCAGAACGTCAATAGCAGCGAAGTCAAGAGACCCTACGTTAGAGGAAAGGGTAAAAAGGATGTTTTCAGAATTTGTATATCGTCTGCATTAGATTTTGATAATCTGATTTCTTTATTTGTTCTGCAAGCATTTACTGAGCATCTAAGATGTAGGAGACTTGTTGGCACAAACAAGAGGAGGAACAAAATACAGTAGGGTATTTCCAGAAGCTCAGCCTACCAGGGGACACAGATGTGTAAAAGTGTCTGGATAAAAGCAACTGATGAGTAAAGTGGGCTTCTGGTGGCTCACTGGTAAAGAATCTGCCTGCCAATGCAGGAGACAAGGGTTTGACCCCTAGGTTGGGAAGAGCCCCTAAAGAAGACAATGGCAACCCACTCCAGTATTCTTGCCTGAAGAATCCATGGACAGAGGATCCTGGTGGGCTACAGTCCATGGGGTCGCAAAGAGTCAGACACGACTGAGCCACTAAACAACAAGAATAAAGTAAACGGAAGAAAATGTGCTTTTATGTAAATTTGAGAAACTGCAATAAGGTTGCTGCTTCCCCAAAACATGTCTCCAGAATATTAGTCTGGCAGATACTCGGTCTATGAGGCAGACAGATCTTTCTTTATCCCAGAAAAACATGCAGCTATATACCTCCACCACAGTCTGGAAGAACATTACTATGGATTGCATTCTAGGCTCAGAAGGGCAGGAAGAAGCACCTGTGCCTAGCATCCCCCTAGTGCCGTCGTATGCCGACTCACTTATTCACAAAAGCAGAGCGAGCTATTACCATAGGCACTTCACAGGTGAGAAGACTGAGACTCAGAGAAGTTGCATAATACACAGAGTATGTCTTTACAGATCCTAGCACCCTCCCTTTCAGACTGTTTTCCCTTATTAATGCTTGTGGTTTTACCTGCTTTTGTTAACTAAGCCTATGTTCCAAATGTCAAAAAATAATTGTTGGGGAAAAGAGAGCTAAAATCGTGCAGTTATACAATCAGACTATTAATGGAATAAGATTGCAAGAATATTCCAATAATGATGGAATATTATTCAGCACTAAAAAGAAAATGAGCTACCAAGCCATGAAAAGACATAGAGAAATCTTAAATATGTATTACTAAGTAAAAGAAAGCCAATTTGCAAAGGCTAGACACTGTCTAATCCCAACATTGTGACATTGTGGGAAATGGTACCACTATGACAACAATAAAAGAATGAGTCGTTGCCAAGGCTTATGGGGAGGGATGAATCAGCAGAGCACAGAGGATTTTTAGGGCAGTGAAACTATTCTGTCGGATAGAATAATGGTAATGCTAAATGCTCATGCTCAGTCACGTCCAACTCTATGTGCCTCCAGGGATTGTAGCCTGCCAGGATCTTCTGTCCATGGGATTCTCCAGGCAAGAATACTGGAGTGGGTTTCCATTTCCTCCTCCAGGGGATCTTCTCCACCCAGGGATTGAACCCACGTCTCCTGTATTGGGGGATGGATTCTTAACACCGAGCCACCTGGCAAGCCGTAGAATAATGGCAGATACACACTATTATGTATCTGTTTAAAGTGAAAGGGCTGCTTGAGGAGTTCTGTTTGAAAAAATGGTATATCCCCCTTCGGTGTGTCCCTCAGTCTGTGGATCCTTTGTATTTGTCCGCTTTTTTCTGATGAAGCCTCAGCCCTCTGTTTTGGTGAAAGGATATTTTCCCTTGAGACTTCACACATTCACACATCCTCTCTAGAAGCATACAGCTAAGAGGCAGTGGGTGGAACATGGGCAAGCTGTGGATTTTGAACTCTCCTGATTGATGGGTGAATATAAGTGTAAAGTGTAAGTCCCGTCAATGGACTAAACTTCAGGTTCTTCATCTTTAAAATGGAGCTGAAATTGATAATTATATTTAATTATTCATTATCATCTGACTATGTGCTAGAGAGCAAGGTCCACAAATTCAGGAATAATGTCTATTTTCTTCCATATCGCTTCCGTGGTACTGGCACAGAGCAGATGCTAATAACGCTGTATTAGGGGAATGGACGGATGAATACATGATGGAATGACACTGCCTGGCATGCAGGGTGATTGTGAAGCCTGAAGAGCCAGTGTAGAGAATAATGCCAGGTGTCTCCTTTCTATAGCCCTGTGAATCTGTCTTTTCACCGGAAGCAATCCTCAACTGCCACCAGGAGAATTACTCCTGGCAATTAGAATAACCATAGGCATCCAGACAAAGAGAGATTTCAGGAATATGACTGACCTAGAGAAATAACACAGCTGCTCCATGTTCCCTGAACAGCATTTACAAAAGTAGCTTCTGTTCTTTGCTAATTGCACACTGGAGAAAGCATGTCAATTAAATGTAACCTGTTTCAGCCAAGGGATAGGCTATATCTAGCTCATGTCTAACGGAATGATTCCCAAGAAGCCTCAAGCCTACTGATTCAATTAATCGAAGAAAACTTCTGAAGTTGAGATAGGCTTTATTTAGACCCTGTTATCATTTCCCTTGATTCTAAAGAAGGCAAAATGAAGAACAGAAGGAGTGGCGCTTGGCTGGAAGAAAAGAAGCCTATGTCTTATTCTGACTCTGTCCACGAGCTGTGTGTACTTTGGGCAAATTGTGTCCCCTCTCTTGGCTTCAACTTACGAATTTAAAAAACCTATAAATTAGCTACATCAGTAATTCTCCAGAGTACATGTTTGGAGAAAATACTGGATTATATTCTGATATAATTTTATACTTGGAAAAACAAAAATAGCCATCATTTTAAAATAGCAAACTATATATTTTGATTGGTGGAGGACTATGGCAAATACAGTGACTATACATGGAGCCTGTTCTTAACCATCACTTCCCTCTCAATTCCCAAGGAAATATGCCACCATTTAAGGAGCTCTAGGTATGTGGTGTGTGTGAATATATGAGTCTCAGGTATGTTGTTTGTTTATCACAATGTAGAAGAGAGTAATTAATTGAAGCACTGATTGTGTGATTTCTGATCCTTTTACCATCCCAGATCTCAGTGTAAAACATCTCATTTGAAATGATGAAGATGATTATTAGGATTTTAAATATTGAGTTCTTGCTCATGCATAAGGTATTGTACTCACTCCTCAATGGCCACTAGATAAATTGTAGGAGAATATCTCAATTACATTCTGCATCATTTCTCTCCTGGATGTTACAGGGTGGTGAATGTTATAGTTATTAACACTCACAAGTCAATTTGCAAGTAATGAGATAATCGCTTTTCATGACAAAGCCGAAGTTGATGGAACCAATAGTGGGGGTAGCCTCAGTTTATAGTTGTCATCAGGAATCTGGACACTTATAGGGCAACACACTCTGCACACACTTCTCACATGTGGGGAGGAAATTCGTATTTATTAACTTTCAAAAGTGAGGCTTTGTCTTCTGATTTAATACTTTAGGTGGTTCACATTACTCACCCACAGTAAATGCTTACTGAGTTAACAAATGAATTAATCAGTTACTTACAGTCAGTACTTTATAGATGAGGACACTGTGGCTTCCAGCGGCAGTCCGAAGTAGGGCTAAGACTCAGGTGTCTCGTGTCAACGCCCTGTTCTTCCTTGTCTCTTCACCTCTTGGGTCCCAAGATCGGTCCTTGACTTCCCAGGAGCATAGTACATAACACATAGGCTCCATGTGGCTCGAGTTATTTTTAGCTAAAATCACCTTCAAGATTTGAGTTATATATCAAGCAAAAAGTTTATAATCTACAAAGATATCTGTAGAGATGACAGGGCAGTGAAGCAGCAAGAAGAAAAAGAAAAAGTAAGTAGATGAATATTGATCATCTCAGTTGGAGCCCTAACAGTGGCTTGTCAGCCCTCTCAATCCATAACCACCTCTGCTTTGAAGCTTAGTGATGTGCTTCTGTAAGATGAATCCTTTATGAACAGCATAGTAGCTACAGATATTGAGGATGGTGTTGGTGACAAAACAATAA